>NW_022436943.1:24904476-24905043 GCF_009761245.1 Sapajus apella | reverse complement strand
TATAATCCAGGCATGGTGGCATATGTCTTTGTCCCAGCTACTCAGGAGTCTAAGTAGGAGGGTTACTTAAGCCCCAAAATTTGAGGATGCAGTTAGCTGTGATTGTGCCACCGCACTCCAGCCTGGGTGACAGAGTGAGACTTTGTCTCAAAAAACAAACAAAAAAAACCAGAATGAAATAAACCTTACAGGCAAACTGAAACAGAATTCAATTTTCTACTACCATCTACTCACCATTAGGGATTTGATAGTAATCTTAAAGGTTAGATTGGTTTTGCCCCCAGATTTTTTTTTTCTTTGTAATTTTATTTTGAGACACAGTCTTGCTCCATCATGAGTGCAGTGGTGCAATCATGGCTCACTGCAGCCTCGACCTTCCAGAGCTCAAGCAGTCCTCCCACCTCAGCATTCTGAGTAGCTGACACTACAGGCATGTGCCACCATGCTCAGCTAATTTATTTTTTTAACTTTTTTTAGAGACAGGGTCTCACTATGTTGTCCAGGCTGGTTTCACATCCTGGGCTCAAATGATCCTCCTGCCTTGGCCTCTCAAAGTGCTGGGATTAC
>NW_022436943.1:24782263-24904376 GCF_009761245.1 Sapajus apella | reverse complement strand
CCAGCCTGGCCAACATGATGAAACCCCATCTCTACAAAAAATACAAAGATTAGCCAGGTGTGGTGGCGCTTGCTTGTAATCCCAGTTACTTGGGAGGCTGAGGCAGGAGCACCACTTGAACTCAGGAGGCTGTTGCAGTAAGACGAGGTCATGCCACCGCACTCTAGCCTGGGTGACAGAGTGAGACTTTGTCTCAAAAAACAAACAAACAAAAAAGAAAGAAACACGTTTCCTCTTAACACAACTTTTATGTATATTAATATACTCTAGTGTATTTAGTCTTTGTATAAAATGTAAGAAGCCAATGACAAACTTGTATTTACATTCAGCAATTTCAGGGTTTTTTTTTTTTTTTTTGAGATGGAGTCTTGCTCTGTCCCCAGACTGGAGTGCAGTGGTGCGATCTTCACTCACTGCAACCTCTGCCTCCCAGGTTCAAGTGATTCTCCTGCCTCAGCCTCCTCAGTAGCTGGCATTACAGGCACGTGCCACCACACCCGGCTAGTTTTTGTATTTTTAGTAGAGAAAGGGTTTCACCATATTAGTTAGGCTGGTCCCAAACTCCTGACCTTGTGATCCTCCCAAAGTTCTGGGATGACAGGTGTGAGCCACCGCGCCTGGCCAGCAATTTCAGTTTTTAAAAATCTTATGTGAAAATGATCCAGATATTTCTGAGTATTTATCACTTAATTTAACATAACATTAAGATTTCAAATTACGGGCCGGGCGCGGTGGCTCAAGCCTGTAATCCCAGCACTGTGGGAGGCCGAGGCGGGTGGATCACGAGGTCAAGAGATCGAGACCATCCTGGTCAACATGGTGAAACCCCGTCTCTACTAAAACTACAAAAAATTAGCTGGGCATGGTGGCGTGTGCCTGTAATCCCAGCGACTCAGGAGGCTGAGGCAGGAGAATTGCCTGAACCCGGGAGGCGGAGGTTGCGGTGAGCCGAGATCGCGCCATTGCACTCCAGCCTGGGTAACAAGAGCGAAACTCCGTCTCAAAAAAAAAAAAAAAAAAAAAAAAGATTTCAAATTACATGGAAATCTTATTAACATTTCTCATTTACATTTACATAATCTATTTGTAATTGTTATAACAATTATACCTAGATTAGTTACGAAAACTGATATATTAAATAAAACTAGTTATTTCAAGTTGTTTCCCTGTTAACCATTTTTATAGAGTATGACTATCAAGTGTTCACCTAAATAAGAACCTTAAGTTTAAATATATAGGTATTTTACCTATAACTCAGAAGATACCATTATTTTCATTATACCAACAATATTAAGACTATTCTGATTTTAGGTTGAATTTATGATTTGATAACCTTTGTGTCAAGCCCTTACACTTAAAACATCTAGTAGGCACAAATATAAAACTGTCTGACCGGTAAATCCAGACAAAAATATATACTGACAATTCTGAAGACATTTTTATTTTACTACCAAATTTAAAATCAGCTTGTCAAAATTTACTTAAGTCACATGAACCAAAAAGCATTGAGTTAATTACTTCATATGTTTATATGTATGCTAATTTATCTAAGCCAATCTGAATAGAATTTCTTAAGGGAATTTTGGTTGATAATGCCATATTTTACCATGTAAACACAACATATAACAATACACATGCATGTACACAAACATACCTAAACACATACACACACAACCCTCTCATAGTTTTCATTTTAGAATTTTAGTCATGTGACAGCAAAACAAACACATGAGTTTATAGAAGACAATTGGATCCAAATTACCTTTGGACAAAATGGGACCTGTTCACATGGCTAAATTTTTATTTGACCCAAAAAGTAATCTAATGAAGGCTGTGAACCAAAATTTTAGGCCAAACAGTTCCCACAGAAGTTTCAATTAAAAACAAACTGTTTTTACCCTTTTTATAGCTTCAAATGAGTTTAGGGTTAAATATTTAAAAGTTTACATTTTAAACTGGCTAAAATATATAAGAAAAACAAAATCTCCAAGAGGCCTGGAATTAGTAACAAATTTGTCTTTTGTTTACTGGTCTGGCTTGCTTGACTAGTCAATGCAGGCAGGGAAGCCTTTTAGCAGTTTTTCCCCATTGGCTTTTGCTTGTTTTAGCCTGTAAGACAGACAAAACAATGTTTATGCTGGACAGAGATTTATTATTATTGCTCTGAACTCAAGACTTCAACTTGTTTAACCTAAGAGCCTAACTTTTATTAACATTTATCTAGTTCTTTTTCTTTTAGGATAGCAATCCTTCAATTAACTGTTTTACTACCGGAAGCAACAATCAGGCAAACCTACTTTTACATTTTCAAATGGTGTCCTGGTTGTTGGTTATCATGGAGTTGTTGTAATTTATAAAGTCATTAATTTTTTTTTTTTTTTTTTTTTTTTGAGATGGAGTTTCAATTTTGTTACCCCGGCTGGAGTGCAATGGCAAGATCTCGGCTCACCGCAACCTCCGCCTCCCGGGTTCAGGCAATTCTCCTGCCTCAGCCCCCTGAGTAGCTGGGATTACAGACAGGCGCCACCATGCCCAGCTAATGTTTTGTATTTCTAGTAGAGATGGGGTTTCACCATGTTGACTAGGATGGTCTCAATCTGTTGACCTCGTGGATCCACCCGCCTCGGCCTCCCAAAGTGCTGGGATTACAGTGAGCCACCGCGCCCGGCAAAGTCATTAATTTAAAAGCCCTTTAAGACTTTTAAGCCAGGCATGGTGGCTCACGTCTGTAATTCCAAAACTTTGGGAAGCCAAGGTGAGTGGATCGCTTGAGTCTTGGAGTTCAAGACCAGCCTGGGCAACATGGGGGAACTGCTGCTCCACCAAACCAAACCAAACCAAACTGAACCAGAACCCAAAAACAGAAATTAGCTGGATGTGGTAGCACAAGTCTGTAGCCTTGGCTACTTGGGAGGCTGAGGTGAGAGGATTGCTTTAGCCTGGGATGTCAAGGCTGCAGTGAGCCGTGATCATGCCACTGCACTCCAGCCTGATTGACAAAGTGAGACTACGTCTCAAGAAAAAAACATGACCAGGCACAATGGTTCACGCCTGTAACCGCAGCACTTTGGAAGGCCAAGGCAGGAGGATCTCTTGAGGTCAGGAGTATGATACCAGCCTGGGCAACATGGTGAAAGCCCATCTCTACTAAAAATACAAAAATTAGCCAGGCATGGTGACACCTCTATAATTCCAGCTATGCGGGAGGCTGATGCTGGAGAATCACTTGAACCCGGGAGGCAGAGGTTGCAGTGAGCCAAGATTATACCACCGCACTACAGCTCGGGAGACTGAGCAAGACTCTGTCTCAAAAAAAAAAAAAAAAAATCTTGGCTAGAATGCCATAAGCAGTGAGTTTCACCTCAACACTTGAGGAAGAGTCAACTGATTCAAGGTAGGCAGAAAAAAAATAGAGAACTTCAAAGGCCCTACATGTTAGCTATAGTTGCAGGGCTTTCTTTAGAGAGTTCAAATAATGATCATATGAGCTCTGAATTTTCACTGATGTAATTTATTCAACAGTTTTAAAATGTGCATGAGAATGAGCTATAATATAGCAAGCTGGAGTCTCAGAAAATCTAGCATACCTTAATGTTTGAAAATCCTATCCTATTTCTTATAAGTTCTCAAGAGCAAAGAAAATCCTATAAATCCTTTCAGAGAATGTCAGAAGTTTGGACCAATGTTTTAGATGGTGGCAATCATCCCAATCATTTTTAGTTAGCCATACTGCACCCACCATTGAGAATGTTTGTTTTTGCTCTTGGGAGATTTTTAGAAACAAGGAAGGAAAAAGAGCCAAATAATTTAGAGGCACACATAGTCAAACCCAAATGAAACCAAAATCAGAGTGCTCACAAAAATTTTAACCCAGGCATGCAGATTAAACTATTAAATCAGATGTGCAGGCAGAAACAAAAATTAATATACCAGAAAAGACATGTCTCAGAGACAGAATGTAAATTCTATATACATTAGACTATTTAGATAAGAAAAACTTTTGTAGACTTTTTTTTTTTGAGACGGAGTCTCGCTCTGTCACCCAGGCTAGAGTGCAATGGCATGATCTCGGCTCACCACACTGCCTCCCGGTTGAAGTGATTCTCCTGCCTCAGACTCCCGAGTAGCTGGGAATACAGGCACGCGCCACCACACACAGTTAATTTTGTATTTTTAGTAGAGATTGGGTTTTGCCATGTTGGTCAGGCTGGTCTCGAACTCCTAACCTCAGGTGATCCACCTGCCTCACAAAACACTTTGCCTCCCCAAGTGCTGGATTACAGGTATGAGCCACCATGGCTTTTCTGAGACAGAGGGTCACTCTGTCACCCAGGCTGAAATTCAGCAGTGCCATCTCAGCTCATTTAACCTCTGCCTCCTGGGCTTAAGTGATTCTCTTGCCTCAGCCCCCTGTGTAGCTGGGATTACAGGCGTGCACTATTACACCTGGCTAATTTTTGTATTTTTAGCAGAGATGGGGTTTTACCCGTTGGCCAGGCTGGTCTTGAACTCCTAACCTCAGGCGATCCACCTGCCTCGGCGTCCCAAAGTGCTGGAATTATAGGCATGCGCCACCGTGCCCAGCCAACTTTTATATTTATACCAGAATGGATTTATCAGGAAACACAAAAAGTCTTTGATCATCCCAGGAAAAATGTATGGTTCTATATTAAGGCCGCCTTATACCCAAAACAAATCCAGAATAAAGTCAGAGTACCTCTACTAAAAAAGGAAGGTTTGGCCTGGGAGAAGATTCACCAGGACAGAAAGATGAGCTATAGAAGCAGAGAACTCAAAGGGCTCAAGTGAGTACTGCACACTGATTCTAAGAATTGCTGCTTCCTTCTTTTTCTCTGAGTCAGAGTCTGACTCTGTTGCCCAGGCTGCAGTGCAGTGGCAGCATCTTGTCTCATGGCAACCTCCTCTTCCCTGGTTCAAGAGATTCTCGTGCCTCAGCCTCCCGAGTAGCTAGGACCACAGGTGTGCACCATCACACCTGGCTAATTTTTTTTTTTTTTTTTTTTGCTTTTTACTTTTTTGAGACGGAGTTTCGCTCTTATTACCCAGGCTGGAGTGCAATGGCGCGATCTCGGCTCACCGCAACCTCCGCCTCCTGGGTTCAGGCAATTCTCCTGCCTCAGCCTCCTGAGTAGCTGGGATTACAGGCACGCACCACCATGTCCAGCTAATTTTTTTGTATTTTTAGTAGAGACGGGGTTTCACCACGTTGACCAGGCTGGTCTCGATCTCTTGACCTCGTGATCCACCCGCCTCGGCCTCCCAAAGTGCTGGGATTACAGGCTTGAGCCACGGCGCCCGGCCCATTTTTTTTTTTTTTTAAGCTGCAGTCTTTTATTGTTTTTTTTATTATAAATTTTGTTTGTTTGTTTTGTAGAGACAAGATCTCGCTCTGTAGCCCAGGTTGGTCTCAAACTCCTGGGCTCAACCACTACTCTCACCTTGACTGCTCAAAGTGCTGAGATGACAGGTGTGAGACACCGCACCAAGCCCTGGTTTTTGTTTGTTTGCCTGTTTTAAACACAAATGACTCCATTTAAAATCTGACAAGTTTCACAGTGCCTTATACAGGTACACTATTTTATTTTACTTTTTTTAATCTAGTTTTTTTTTTTTTTTTTTTTTTTGAGACAGAGTTTCACTCTTGTGGCCCAGGCTGGAGTGCAGTGGCACAATCTCGGCTCACTGCAACCTCCACCTCCCAGGTTCAAGTGATTCTCCTGCCTCAGCTTCCTGAGTAGCTGGGATTAGAGGCGCCTGCCACCATGCCCAGCTAATGTTTCGCATTTTTTTAGTAGGGGCAGGGTTTCATCATGCTGGCCTGGCTGGTCTTGAACTCCCGACTTCAGGTGATCCACCTGTTTCCGCCTCCCAAAGTGCTGGGATTACAGGCATGAGCCATCATGCCCGGCCAATTAAAAAAAAAAAAAGTCTTTTATAGCGCATTTGTACTGCACCTTTTCTATGGTTAGATAGATTCAGATACACAGACACCTACTATTGTGTTATAATTGCCTACAGTATTCAGTACAGTAACATGCTATATAGATTTGTAGCCTTGGAGCAATAGGCTGTACAATACAACTATAGTAGGCTAGACCATCTAGGTTTGTGTAAGTACAGTCTATGATATTCATATTCACACAACAAATTGCCTAACTATACATTTCTTAGAATGTATCTTGCCGTTAAGTGATACATGACTTACTGTGACTACACTTATATAAAGTACCTAGAATGGTAAAAATCATGAATTAAGACAAAAATAGAATGATGATTTTCAGGGGCTTGGGGGAGGGGGAAATAGAGAGTTATTGTTTAATGGGACTATTGTTTCAGTTTTGCAAGATTTAAAGAGTTCTGGAGATAAAAGGTGGTGATGGTTGTATAATATTAATGTACTTAATACCACAGATCTATACAATAGAAACTGGTTAAGATGGGCGAGGCGCGGTGGCTCATGCCTGTAATCCCAGCACTTTGGGAGACCGAGGCGGGCAGATCACCTTAGGTCAGGAGTTTGAGACCAGCCTGACCAACATGGAGAAACCCCTTCTCTACTAAAAATACAAAATTAGTCGGGCATGGTGGCCCATGCCTGTAATCCCAGCTACTCAGGAGGATCGCCTGAGGCAGGAGAATTGCTTCAACCCGGGAGGCAGAGGTTGTGGTGAACTGAGATCCTGCCCTTGCATTCCAGCCTGGGCTACAAGAGCGAATCTTCAATTAAAAAAAAAATGGTTAAGATGGTAAATTTTGTGTTATGTGCATTAACTTCAGTATAAAGTATTGGAAAAAACTAGTCAAATGATATAATGAAAAAGATCCAGGTATACAGCAACAAACAAGAAAAATACTTAAGTATAAACTTCATGAGAAACGTGAAAACCTATATGAGGAAAATGTTAAAAAGACACAAAAGTAGGATTGAACAAATAGCCACTCTTTGTTGTTGTTGTTGAGACAGAGTCTTGCTCTGTCACCCAGGCTGGAGTGTAATGGCGAAATCTTGGCTCACTGCAACCTCCGCCTCCTGGGTTCAAACAATTCTCCTGCCTCAGCCTCCTGAGTAGTTGGGATTACAGGTGCCACCTAGTAAAGATGGGATTTCCCCATGTTGGCCAGGATGGTCTCGATCTCTTGACCTCATGATCTGCCTGCCTTGGCCTCCCAAAGTTCTGGGATTACAGGCATGAGCCACTGTGCCCGGCCAATTCTGGGTTTTTTTTTTTTTTTTTTTTTTTAATATACAGGGCCTACCCTTGGGAGAAACTACCCCATAGTTTCTGTGCCAGAAAGTAAGAAATTGCTCAGAAAATAACAAGGGCATGTAAAAAACATCCATGATGCATCTTCAAGGGATTTCCATTGGCCATTTTTGAGATGCTTTGGATACCAAAGCAATAATAATAGTAATGGATTATAAAACACTGATTTATTTAAAAATTATAAATCATAATGTTACAGAATATCCAGGAGACCGGAGACCAATGGGTGAAACAGGTGGCCACTGGCTCTCAGAGGATTAGCATCCCAAGGCTGAGCACAGGAAAAAGAAAATAGGGTACTTTTTATACATCCAGGATGACATAGCAGCTAACAAGTTTACAGAAGCCAGAACAAAGAACAGTTAACTAATTTGTAACATGTTTTGTGCTGTATGTTACATTTGAAAAATAGCATTTTGATAAAAGCATTGTACATTCTTTGGGTGTTGTTTTGCCCTGTGACCTTGCAGCAAGGACGACAAGAAAAACAGGAATTTTGAGATGCCTGGGAACTTTGCTGTGAATGTGAGGAGAAGAGATAAGGTAAGTAGGTTTTACAGGAAGTTAGTTAATTTTAAGCAGAGTTGGGGGTTAGGTTTTATATTAAACAGCTCACAACACAGCAAAATTTACCTTATTATATAGCAACTATAAATTGTAAGGTTTTGTTTTTACTATTATTGCTATTGTTTAATTCCCTTCTTCAATAGCAATAATCTAAAAGAAAGAGGAGAGGAGAAAGTTCTTTTTATAGGAGAATGTCAGCTAATAAATGAAGAAGCAATTACAGAATTAGAAAATCACCATTTTGCAAACTCTGATGTAGTAACTGATTCAAGCAAAGATCATCAACGGACGCTAGTACCGTTAGATGAAATGTTGTTGAAGAGCAAAATAGTCACGAACTGTCAACTATCTGATCACTTGTACATTTCAAAGCCAGAAACACATCTTTATTAATAGAGAAATCTCGCAAATAGAACATGACCCAAGTGATCAAACTTAGCATTACTAATGATAGGACTGATACTATGTGTCTCTTGATGGGAGAGCATACAGCATTGCTTATTGTTGCTATTCACTCAGGGTGGTTGGCAAAATATTAAAGATATATTGGGAAAAGTTATAGATTCGTCTCAAACCTTTTGGAAGGCCGAAAGATTTTTATTGGGGCAAGCTGAAGGCTGCTGGCAATTCATTAAGTTAGGGAGAAGATAGGGACGAGGCTTTCTCAGTTAAGTCTGTTTACCCCACATCCCTTTGTCTCCACTCTGTTTACTTACGTGAACTTTGTGCTGGATGGCCTCCTCAGGGGGAGATCAAAGGTGAATTAACTGTAAATAGGGTTTACTCTGGGTCCAGAACCTAAAGCTTTATCACTCGAAAAACCACCCTTTTAACCATGTTAATTATCTACACGTGTGTTGACTTAGAACCTTTGTTGTGA
This sequence comes from Sapajus apella, assembly GCF_009761245.1. Classification (NCBI taxonomy): domain Eukaryota; kingdom Metazoa; phylum Chordata; class Mammalia; order Primates; family Cebidae; genus Sapajus; species Sapajus apella. The sequence goes on along the minus strand of NW_022436943.1, from coordinate 24,895,643 downwards.
ATAAATGTGTGGATAGACAAAGGGTCTTGGTTGATTGGTTGCATTTCCCCCTCTGAAAGCAGCCAATGGCCATCCCTAGCCCACTTAAATCACTGCAATGGTATGAGAGTACATTCATTCATCCTTCCTTAAGTCAGGGTTTGCAGGCGGTGAATGTCTCAGCTTGTATAGTATAATTTGAGTAAAGTTTTAACCAGGGCCGGGTGCGGTGGCTCACTCCTGTAATCCCAACACTTTGGGAGGCTGAGGTGAGTGGATCACGAGGTCAAGAGATCAAGACCATGGTGAAACCCCGTCTCTACTAAAAAATACAAAAATTAGCTGGGCGTGGTGGCACCCGCCTGTGGTCCCAGCTACTCCAGAGGCTGAAGCAGGAGAATTGCTTGAACCCAGGAGGTGGAGGTTGCAGTGAGCCGAGATTGCGCCACTGCACTCCAGCGTAGCGCCTGGCAACAGAGTGAGACTCTGTCTCAAAGAAAAAAAGAAGTTTTAACCTGAATCAGTCATAAAGGAAAAAGTCAAACTCAAACATAGCTTGTGAGAGATTCTATAACAAAGTTGGCTTGGGCTCTTCAAAAATGTCAGTATGAGGCCAGGCACTTTGGGAGGCCAAGGCAGAAGGATTGCTTAAGCTCAGCAGTTGGAGGCTGCAGTGAGCCATGATTGTGCCCTTGCACTCCAACCTAGATGACAGAGAAAGATTCTGTCTCAAAAGAAGGGAAGAAAGGCCAGGTGTGGTGGCTCATGCCTGTAATCCTAGCACTTTGGGAGGCCAAGGTGGGCAGATCACTTGAGGCCAGGAGTTTGAGGCCAGCCTGGCCAACATGGTGAAACCCTGTCTCTAGTAAAAATACAAAAATTAGCCAGGTATGGTGGCACACACCTGTAGTCTCAATTACTCAGGAGGCTGAGGCAGGAGAATGGCTTCTACCTGGGAGGAAGAGGTTGCAGTGAGCCAAGATTGCAGCATTGCACTCCAGCCTGGGTGACAGAGAGAAGCTCAATCTCAAAAAAAGAAAAAAAGAAAAAATTCAATACGATGAAAAAAAAAAAGGTGGAGGATTGCTCTATAATTAAAAGATTAGAGACAACAATGAAAGGCAATAACTAATCTTCAGTAAATTCTGTTTTTTAAAAAGTTATTGGGATAATTGGGGAAATTGTAATGTTGTTGTATGAAAGTTAAATTACCTTGTTGTGCCAATAGTAAAGGAAGTCCCAATCCCTAATAGAAACATGTTGACATATTTGCGGATAAAGTGTAAGGATTCTGCAATTTACTTACAAATGGTCCATCAAAAATACAAATTTTGTGGATGGGCACGGTGGCTCACACCTGTAACCCCAGCACTTTGGGAGGCTGGAGTGAAGTCAGGAGTTCGAGACTAGCCTGGCCAACATGGTGAAACCTCATCTCTACTAAAAATACAAAAAGTAGCCATGTGTGGTGGTGGGCGCCTATAATCCCAGCTACTTGGGAGGCTGAGGCAGGAGACTGCTTGAACCCTGGAAGCAGAGGTTGCAGTGTGTCAAGATCATGCCACTGCACTACTGCCTGGGCAACAGAGCGAGACTCCATCCCCCCACCAAAAAAAAAAATTGCTTGGCATGGTGGCTCACGCCTGTAATCCTAGCACTTTGGGAGGCCAAGGCGGGTGGATCACCTGAGGTCAGGAGTTTGAGACCAGCCTGACCAACATGGAGAACCCCACCTCTACTAAAAATACAAAATTAGCCAGGCATGGTTGCACATGCCTGTAATCCCAGCTACTCGGGAGGCTGAGGCAGGAGAATCACTTGAACTCGGAAGGCGGAGGCTGTGGTGAGCTGAGATCGCGCCATTGCACTCCAGCCTGGCCAACAAGAGTGAAACTCCATCTCAAAAAAAAAAAATTTCATGGACACTTACAAACATATATGTATTTATGTTATATACAATGAGAGATGGAGAAATATATATCATTTTGATGGTTAATTTCTTTCTTTCTTTTTTTTTTTTTTTTTTTTTTGAGGCAAGTTCTAACTCTGTTGCCCAGATTAGAGTGTGGTGTCTCAATCACTGCTCACTGCAGCCTTGAGCTCCCAGGCTTGAGTGATCCTCTAACCTCAGCCTCCCAAGTAGGTGGGACTACAGGCATATGCCACCATGCTGAGCTAATTTTTGTATTTTTAGTAGAGACAGGGTTTCACCGTGTCGCCAAGGCTGGTCTCAAAGTCCTGGGCTCAAGCAATCCACTTGCCTTGGCCTTCCAAAGTGCTGGGATTACCAATGTGCGCCACTGCACCTGGCCTGATGGTTAATTTCAAGCATCAATTCTTCTAGGCTACAGTATCTAACTTATAATCAAATATTAATTTAGGTGATTTTGTAAACCTAGTTAACATCTATAATCTGTTGAGCTTCATAAAGTTTACCTTCAGTAATCTGTGTGAGGCCTCATTCAATCAGTTGAAGGCTTTTTTTTTTTTTTTTGAGACGAAGTTTCCCTCTTGTTACCCAGGCTGGAGTGCAATGGAGTGATCTCGGCTCACCGCAACCTCCGCCTCCTGGGTTCAGGCAATTCTCCTGCCTCAGCCTCCTGAGTAGCTGGGATTACAGGCACGCGCCACCATGCCCAGCTATGTTTTTGTATTTTTAGTAGAGACGGGGTTTCACCATGTCGACCAGGATGGTCTCGATCTCTTGACCTCGTGATCCAACCGCCTCGGCCTCCCAAAGTGCTGGGATTACAGGCTTGAGCCACCGCGCCCGGCAGTTGAAGGCTTTAAGAGCAAAAACAGGTTTTTCCTGGAGAAGAAATCCTCCCTTAAGATTGCAGCATCAACTCATTCCTGAGTTGCCAGCTTGCCACCCTACCCTCCAGATTTCAGACTTGCCAGCCCCCACACTGCATGAGCCAATTCCTTAAAATAAATATACATACAGATTGAGAGAATTTTTTCTATATAGAGATACAGATAGGTGATAGATATTGATATACATACATTCTCTTGGTTCTGTTTTTTTTTTTTTTTTGGACAATCTTGACTGATAGAATGATATAGATACATATACATAACAGATACATGTATGTGTATATAAAGACAGACATACAGCTAATGTGGTGAGATGTTAACAACTGACACACATGTACTGCTCTTTCAACTTTTTTCAAAGTATGAAAATTTTTATTACAAAAAATTGAGAGACAAGATTTTAAAAATGTAATTTAGGCCCTGTGTGGTGGCTCACACCTATAATCCCAGCACTTTGGGAGGCCAAGGTGGTGAATCACCTGAGGTCAGCAGTTCGAGACCAGCCTGGCCAACATGGTGAAAACCTGTCTCTACTGAAAATTCAAAACTAGCTGGGGGTGGTGGCTCACACCTGTAATCCTAGCACTTTGGGAGGCGAGGTGGGTGGATCACCTGAGGTCAGGAGTTAAAAACCAGCCTAGCCCATCATGGTGAAACTCCATCTTAAAAAAAAAAAAAGAAAGAAAATTCAAAACTAGCCAGGGGTGGTGGTACACACCTATAATCCCCAGCTGCTCTGGAGGCTGAGGCAAGAGAATTGCTTGAACCTGGGAGGCGGAGGTTGCAGTGAGCAGAGATGGTGCCATTGCACTCCAGCCTGGGCAACAGAGGGAGAATCTGCGGGATCAACTGAATCTCTGCCTCAAAAAAAAAAAAAGCCAGGCAGTGACTCTCACCTGTAATCCCAGCACTTTAAGAGGCTGAGGCAGGCAGATCATGAGGTCAGGAAATCGATACCATGCTGGGCAACATGGTGAAACCCCGCGTCTACTAAAAATACAAAAATTAGCTGGGTGTGGTGGCGTGTGCCTGTAATCCCAACTACTCAGGAGGCTGAGGCAGGAGAATCACTTGAACCAGGGAGTCAGAGCTTGCAGTGAGTTGAGATCATGCCATTGCACTCCAGCCTGGCAGCAGAATGAGACTCCATCTCAAAAAATGTAATTTAATAAAATTTTTTATCAGGGTAATACTGTTCAATTAGCTCAGAGACCTATCCTAATGAAAATACTAAAATTTAAATATAAATGAGAACTCTTATAGAGACTGACTTAAAAAATATCAAGAACAAATCAGTCTGGCATCAGAATTCTCCATGTTAGCCAGGCGTGGTGGCTCACACCTGTAATCCCAATACTTTGGGAGGCCGAGGCGGGCAGATCATGTGAGGTCAGGATTTCTAGACCAGCCTGGCCAACATGGTGAAACCCTCTCTACTAAAAATACAAAAGTAGCCGGGTGTGGTGGAGCATGCCCATAGTCCCGGATACTGAGGAGGCTGAGGCACAAGAATTGCTTGTGCCCAGGAGGCAGAGGCTGCAGTGAGCCAAGATTGTGCCACTGCACTCCAGCGTAGGTGAAAAAGTGAGCCCGAAAGGACATCTCAAAAAGCCAATCTTCATTTTTACAACGGTGCTGTTATTTACAGGAGTAATTGGGGAAGTTGCAAATTAATGACCTCCACAATAATGGTTGAATTCAGGCCACTCTCATTCACCTAACTTGGTGGGCTTTCATTAGTTTTGTGAGGGTAGGTTAGTTTTGAGGAGGATGATCATCTTCGCTTTTTTTTCTTCAGCTTTTAAGTTCAGGGGTACATGTGCAGGATGTGCATATAGGTAAACATGTGCCGTGGTGGTTTGCTGCACAGATCACCCCATCACCTTGGTATGAAGCCCAACATTCATTAGCTATTCTTCCCAATGCTCTCCCTGCCTCACCCCATCCTGTTTATTAATTTTATTATTATTATTTTTTGAGATAGGGTCTTGCTCTGTCTCCTAGGCTGGAGGCTGGAGTGCAGTGGTACGATCTCCATTTACTGCAACCTCTGTCTCCTGGGCTCAAGCAATCCTCCCACCTCAGCCTCCAAGTAGCCAGGACTACAGGGGTGCACCACCATGCCGGGCTAATTTTTGTATTTTTTGTAGAGACTGGTTTCGCCATGTTGCCCAGGCTGGTCTTGAACTCCTGAGCTCAAGTGATCCACCTGCCTCGGCCTCCCAAAGTGCTGGGATTACAGGCGTGAGCCACAGCGCTCAGCCCTCTTCCTGTTTTTTATAGGTGCATTGCAAGCATCCAGAGCTCTGTCCTCAATGAGCATTATGTGTGTGTGTGTGTGTTTGTTTGTTTGTTTTTGTTGTTGTTGTTGAGACAGATTCTCACTCTGTTGCCCAGGCTGGAGTATAGTGACGTGATACCAGCTCACTGCAACCTCCACCTCCCAGGTTCAAGTGATTTTCCTGCCTCAGCCTCCCGAGTAGTTGGGATTACAGACATGGGCCACCACATATGGCTAACTTTTATATTTTTAGTAGAGACCGGGTTTCACCATGTTGGCCAGACTGGTCTGGAACTCCCGAACTCAGATGATCTGCCCGCCGTGGCCTCCCAAAGTGCTGGGATTACAGGCGTCAGCCATAGTGCCTGGCTCATCTTTGGTTTCTTAGAATAAACATTACTGAAACATGGTGTAGTGGTCCTTGACGTCTGGGTTTAATTTGTATTTTATTCAGGATTATTGCTTCTATTTGCCTGTGGACCTCTTTTTCAGGGAGTGGCATTCTCAAGGTTTCTCAGAATTATATCAGTTTCGTACCATTGACTTGGAATTTGCCATTTTTGACTATATGCTGGAACAGTTTAGTGTGGGAATCATGTTACTTAAAAACTAAAACTATACTCAACTATAAAACAGTTGTATCGGCAGGGTGCAGTGGCTCACACCTATAATCCCAGCACTTGGGGGCCCGAGGCAGGCGGATCACGAAATCAGGAGTTCGAGACGAGCCTGACCAATATGGTGAAACCCCGTCTCTACTAAAAATACAAAAATTAGCTGGGCTTGGTGGCGCGTGCCTGTAATCCTAGCTACTCAGGAGGCTGAGGCAGGAGAATCAGTTGAACCTGGAAGGTGCAGGTTGCAGTGAGCCAAGATCGTGCCACTGCACTCCAGTCTGGGCAACAGAGTGAGTGAGACTCTGTCTAAAACAAAACAAAACAAAACAAAAAAACCAGTCATATCATTCCCCTTTGGAAGAGATCTCTTAACAATGACTTCAATTTCTTCCATGGTTGTTGGTCTATTCACATTTTGTCTTAGGTTAAATTTCATAATTATTTTTCCAGAAATCATGCACTTACAATTTAAATTTTTTGGGTATGGTATAAGTAATAATCTCTTACAATCTAAAAAAACTTTTCTCTATTTCTGGGTATATAACCTTTCTCATAGCAACATATCTATGCATTTTTGCTTTCTTATTTTCCTCCTGGTATGTCCTACAAATTCATCTACTGTTTTGAACCAGCCCTCTTATATTCTTCTGATTTACTGAGTCCCATTGTCTAATTGTTTCTATTTTTGCTAATGCTTTTTATCTTACTTTCCTTGGCATTTTCTTCAGATTTTTTGAATTTAATCACTTTTTTTTTCACTAGTTATTTTGATGTTTGAATGTTTAGTAATGTCTTTTGAGTTTATAACTAGCAGAATGGCTGCTCATATGGTAATTCTATTTAACTTTTAAAAGAACTACCTAAATTTATCATGGCAACTGCACCATTTTACATTCCCACCAGCAATGCATACATCCTGGACAATATTTGCTATTGTAGCTACAGTATCTTTGTGGTTTTGATTAGAATTTCCCTGACGACTAATGACTTGAGCATCTTTCATATACTGTTTATATGCGCCTTATTTGTGTATCTTCTTTGAAGAAATGTCTATTCAGAAGCTACTATCATTTTTCATAGAACGCCAAGTATCTAGATTGGCAACTAACAATCTAGAACCCAACTTTCCTCCTTCCAACTCAGTATCCTTTCTGGCAAGTGGGGGACTGGATGATGTGTAGACATCCCCAGTTAGGCTACTTCAGACCAAATCTTTTACTTCAACACTTACACATAGACAGTTAAGATGTAACACTAAAGAACCCAGAGGAATATACTTGAGACACTACCCTTATATACCAATAAGTTTAATTCAACTCCGTAAACATTTCCTGAATGCTCACTATGTGTAAAGCGTCTGTGCTTGGCACTGGGGGAGATACTGAGATAAACACTATCTCAAAAAATAAAAATAAATAAAAAATAAGGTCGGACCTGGTGGCTCACGCCTGTAATCCCAGCACTTTGGGAGGCCAAGGTGGGTGGATCACATGAGGTCAGGAGTTCATGACCAGTCTGGCCAACATGGCAAAATCTCATCTCTAATAAAAATACCAAAAAAAAAAAAACAAAAAAAAAAAAAATTAGCTGGGTGTGGTGGCAGGCGCATATAATCCCAGCTACTTGGGAGGCTGAGGCAGGGAGAATTGCTTGCACCTGGGAGGCAGAGGTTGCAGTGAGCTGAGATCGAACCACTGCACTCCAGCCTGGGCAACAGAGTGAGACTCCATCTCAAAAGCAAATAAACAAACAAACAAACCCCACCCCTACTCTCATTCCTGCTATCTCACAATCTAGTTTTCAGAAGATATCCATAGGACAAAAGTTGCCACTAGGCAAATAATGAAAACATAGTTACATTTGAAAACAAATAATGTAACTTCAAACTGTGGTTTCATAAGCCTTTGGCCTTTTATGATTCAAAGTACAGCCATTCCACCAGTCCATGTCACTTCATGGACCCAAATCTTTAGGAGTAGGTTTTTGTAGATCCTATTCTTGTCCAGAACAGGAAAATCATATTTCAGTGTGATGTGGCAAAAACAGCAACACGTTGGAAGCACAATGCTTACGCCCTGTCTACTGTGAGTGGAGTAACAGAGATGGTGTTTTGCATTCTAAGACAGCAGTTTTATCAAATCTGTTTGAATTACAATTTTGATGCAGCTATTTTCTTTAAAAAGCAAATACTTGGTGACTGCTTTAACAAAGAAAATTGAATAGAGGCTACCCTGTGAAATTACTGTTTTCACAAATATACCAGAAAGAAATATTTGAAGTCATGTTAAAGACAATTTGATTACTTACTTTTATTTCCAAGGCTAGGCTTGCAGCTTTAAATTTGGTTCTGTGACATGCCGGTTTTAGTTGTGCATCTTCTTCCAATCCAGCCTGGCCACTCATCTCTATTCAGTAGGTGTGGATAAAAAACATTTACTGACTATTCAAAACACTGAAAGGAAAGCATCTCCTACCACTGAGGCTATTCAAAAGAACATTTATTACACACTCTAAAGGCAGTTCCAGAAATGTTTCAAGCAACAATAGCCCTATTAAATGAAGGATGATGTTCATTTATATAGAAATATTATATATATTTCTTAAAAGATTTATGTTACAGGCACATCTCATGCATTAATTTCCTACCTCAATTTGCCATTTTAATATTCTGTATATTGTATATTTGAATACTTTAACAAAGATGACTTTCACTTCTTGGTGTGGGTCTCTAAAATCTAAGCACCATGTTTATTCTAATTAACCTGAACTACAATATGGATCTAGAATCTCACTGCAAATCAGCCTGTGACCTTAAACTCTCATGGGTTTGTCTTGAACATTTGTTTTTAAAAAAACCTCTAAACTGAAAATCAAAAGGGAATATGATGGGATTCAAATGGTGGCTTTAAGACACTAAAGAAACCTGAATTTTCAAAAATCGTTGAATGAAATTATGGAAAGACAAAAATTGGTTTTGATGGTCTGAAGGAAATGCACTTTCTAATTCAAAATTATACTTCATGGAAGCCCATTCTTGCAGTTTTCTAGAGCAAAAATGACACTACACTGATTTAAAAGATATTTGGTAAGTCTACATCAAATTTTAACAGGCCTATAGTTAAAATCCTACTGATGTATTAAAAAAACACTAACAGTGGATCTAGGCCAGTTAGGATGTATAGGTTGGATTAACCACAAGCATTACATCATGTTAAAAGGAGAATCTGATGAGATCTTAGACAATTCTGATTACACCAAAGTTGAATTATTCTTCTTATTCTAACCTGTCATATTATGCATGATTTTCTAAATAATAAAGCAACAAAGCCTAGCTCAAGTCTTACCATATAAATACATGTAGGTCAAATGTAACAAGATACTTTTGAATTAAAATAACTGCAAACATCTATTACTATAAAGAGGGTGATATGGTTTGGCTGTGTCCCCATGCAAATTTCATCCTGAATTCCCACATGTTGTGGGAGGGACCCAGTGGGAGGTAACTGAATCATAGGGGGCAGGTCTTTTCCTGTGTTGTTCTCATGACGGTGAATAAGTCTCATAAGGGCTGATGATTTTAGAAAAGGGGAGTTTCTCTGCACAAGCACTCTTCTCGTCTGCTGCCATGTGAAATGTACCTTTTACCTTCTGCCATGATTGTGAGGCCTCCCCAGCTGCATGGAACTGTAAGTTGATTAAACTTCCTTTTTTTTTTTTTTTTTTTTTGTAAATTAGCCAATCTCAGATATGTCTTTATCAGCAGCATGAAAACTGACTAATACAGTAAATTGGTACCAGGAGGGTAGGGCACTGCTGAAAAGATATCCAAAAATGTGGAAGTGACTTTGGAACTGGGTATCACGCAGAGGTTGGAACAGTTTGGAGGGCTTAGAAGATGACAGAAAAGGTTGGGCGCGGTGGCTCAAGCCTGTAATCCCAGCACTTTGGGAGGCCGAGGCGGGTGGATCACGAGGTCAAGAGATCGAGACCATCCTGGTCAACATGGTGAAACCCCGCCTCTACTAAAAATACAAAAAATTAGCTGGGCATGGTGGTGCGTGCCTGTAATCCCAGCTACTCAGGAGGCTGAGGCAGGAGAATTGCCTGAACCCAGGAGGCGGAGGTTGCAGTGAGCCGAGATCGCGCCATTGCACTCCAGCCTGGGTAACATGAGTGAAACTCCGTCTCAAAAAAAAAAGAAGATGACAGAAAAATGTGGTAAAGTTTGGAACTTCCTAGAGACTTGTTGAATGGCTTTGCCCAAAATGTTGATAGCAATATGGACAATAAAGTCCAGGCTGAGGTGGTCTCAGAGGGAGATCAAGAACTTGAGAACTGGAGTAAAGGAGATTATTGCTATGTTTTAGCAAAGAGACTGGAGGCATTTTGCCCTGCACTAGATTTGTGGAACTTTGAAGTTGAGAGAGATGACTTAGGGTATTTAGCAGAGGAAATTTATAAGCAGCAAAGCATTCAAAAGGTGGCTTGGGTGCTGTTAAAGGCATTCAGTTTTATAAGGGAAGCAGAGCATAAAAGTTCAGAGAATTTGCAGCCTGAAAATGTAATAGAAAAGAAAATTCCATTTTCTGAGGAGAAATCTAAGCCTGCTGCATAAATTTGCACAATAAGGAGTGGAATGTAAGTTCCCAAGACAATGGAAAAAAATGTCTCTAGAGCAAGTCAGAGGTCTCCACAGCAGCCCCTCCCATCACAAGCCTGGAGACCTAGGAGGAAAAGTGGTTTTGGGGCCGGTGCAGTTGCTCACACCTGTAATCTTAGCACTTTGGGAGTCCAAGGCAGGTGGATCACTTGAGGTCAGGAATTCGAGAACAGCATGGCCAACATGGCAAAACCCCATCTCTACAAGAAATACAAAAATTACCTGGGCATGTCAGCACGGCATGTGCCTGTCAACCCAGCTACTCAGGAGGCTGAGACAGGAGAATCACTTGAACCTGGGAGGTGGAGGTTGCAGTGAGCTGAGATTGTGCCACTGCACTCCAGCCTGGGTGACAGAGCAAGACTCTATCTCAAAAAAATGTGATTTTGGGGACTGGGCCCAGAGTCCCTGTACTGTGTTCAGCCTAGGCACTTGGTGCCCTGTCCCAGCCACTCCAGCCATGGCTGAAGGGGGCCAACATAGAGCTTGGGCCGTGACTTCAGAGGGTGCAAGCCTCAACCCTTGGCAGCTTTCATGTTGTGTTGAGCCTGCGAGTGCACAGATGTCAAGAAATGAGGTTTGGGAACCTGTCTAGATTTCAGAAGATGTATGGAAATGCCTGGATGTCCAGGCAGAAGTTTGCTGCAGGGGCAGGGCACTCATGGAGAACCTCTGATAGAGCAGTGTGGAAGAAAAATGTGGGGTCAGGGTGAGGTGTGGTGGCTCACTCCTGTAATCCCAACACTTTTGGAGGCCAAGGTGGGTGGATCACCTAAGGACAGGAGTTTGAGACCAACCTGGCCAGTGTGGTGAAACCCTGTCTCTACTAAAAATACAAAATATTTAGCCAGGCGTGGTGGTGCATACCCAGCTACTTGGGAGGCTGAGGTAGAATTACTTGAACCTGGTGGAGGTTGCAGTGAGCCAAGATTGCACTACTGCACTCCAGCCTGGACAGTGAAACTGTGTCAAAAAACAAAAACAAAAATGAAAAATGTGGGTTCAGAGCCCCCAGACAGAGTCCCTACTGGAGCACTCCTAGAGTAGCTGTGAGAAGGCCACTGTCCTCCAGATCCCAGAATGGTAGATCCACTGACAGCTTGCACTGTGTGCCTGGAAAAGCTGCAGACTCAGCACCAGCCCATGAAAGCGGCTGGGAGGGAAGCTGCATCCTGCAAAGCCACAGGGGTGGAGCTTCCCACGCCCATGGGAACCCACCTCTTGCATCAGCATAACATGGATGTGTTTGACATGGAGTCAAAGATCATTTTGGAGCTTTGACTGCCCCATTGGATTTCAGACTTGCATGTGGCCTGTAGCCCCTTTGTTTTAGCCAATTTCTCCCATTTGGAATGGCTGAATATACCCAAAGCCTAAACCCCCATTGTATCTAGGAAGTAACGAATTAACTTGCTTTTATTTTACAGGCTCATAGGTGGAGGGGACTTGCCTTGTCTCAGATGAGACTTTGGACTGTGGACTTTTGAGTTAATGCTGAAATAAGACATGGGGGACTGTTGGGAAGGCATGAGTGATTTTTTTTTTTGAGACAGGGTCTTGTTCTGTCACCCAGGCTGGAGTGCAGTGGTACATTCTCAGTTCACTGCAACCTCTGCCTCCCAGGTTCAAGCAATTCTCCTGTCTAAGCCTCCTGAATATCTGGGATTATAGGCATCCACCTGTAATCCCACTGTAAAATTAGCCTGGCTAATTTTGGTATTTTTGGTAAAAATGGGGTTTCGCCATGTTGGCCAAGCTAATCTCAAACTCCTGACCTCAAGTGATCCTCCCACCTTGGCCTCCCAAAGTGCTGGGATTACGGGCATGAGCCACTGTGCCTGGCCCATGATTGAGTGTGAAATCTAAGAACATGAGATTTGGGAGGGGCCAGGAATGGAATATGGTTTGGCTGTGTCCCCACCGAAATCTCATCTTGAATTTCCACATATTCTGGGAAGGACTCAGTAGGAGGTAACTGAATCATGGGGGCAGGTCTTTCCCACGCTGTCCTTGTGATAGTGAATAAGTCTCACGAGATCTGATGGTTTTAAAAATGGGGAGTTTCTCTGTACAAACTCTCTTCTCTTGTCTTGTCACCATGTGAGATGTGCCTTTCACCTTCCACCATGATTATGAGGGCTCCCCAGCTATGTGGAACTGTAAGTCGATTAAACCTTTCTTTTGTAAATTGCCTGGTCTCAAGCATGTCTTTATCAGCAGCATGGAAATGGACTAAACAGAGGGGAAAAAGTCTAATTCTGACGTGCTTTTGTCTGTCCCATAAGAGAGTACCATCATACAAAAATACTAAATTTATAGAATAATTTGACGATTAAGACCATGACACCTATCTCAAAGCAACTTTAAAATTTCCCTAGCTGGGTGGAGGTGTGTGTGCCTGCAGTCCTAGCTATAGGAGGTTGAGGCAGAATGATTGCTTGAGGCTATGAGTGGAAGGCTGCAGTGTGCTATGATTGTGCCTATGAATAGCCACTGCACTTCAGCCTGGGCAACATAGTGCACCATATCTGTTAACAACAACAAAAAAAAATTACCAATTAAAAACTCTAAGGTGAAGGAATCAAACAAGAGAATAAGGATGATGTAAATGGAATATTCCAAAGGGCATTAAAAATTTGTCTTCTGGGGCAGGCGCGGCGGCTCACGCCTGTAATCCCAGCTCTTTGGGAGCCCGTGGTGGGTGGATCATGAGGTCAGGAGTTCAAGACCAGCCTGGCCAAGATGGTGAAACCCTGTCTCCACTAAAAAAAAAAAAAAAAAAAAAAATTTGTCTTCTGTTTTCAGCTAGTGATCCACAAAGGAGATAAAATATGTATGTGCCTAATTCAGGAGGTTAACGAAGTTAGTACATGAATGCAAAATAAGCTGGAGGTTCACTTGGCATTAAATATATTGGTATGAAATAGCACATACATTTCTTTTTTTTTTTTTTTTTTGAGATGGAGTCTTGCTCTGTCGCCCAGGCTGGAGTGCAGTGGCATGATATTGGCTCACTGCAACCTCTGCCTCCTGGGTTCAAGTGATTCTCCTGCCTCAGCCTCCTGAGTAACTGGGACTACAGGTGCCTGCCACCACCCACAGCTAGTTCTTGTATTTTTAGTACATGGGGTTTCATCATATTGGCCAGACTGGTCTTGAACTCCCGACCTTGTGATTCCCCCCACCTCGGCCTCCCAAAGTGCTAGGATTTTAGCTGTGAGCCACCGTGCGTGGCCCATACATTTCCTTTTATATCAGCAATTACTGACAACAATTGCTAAAACAGGGTTTTCTCTATATAGCAGGCAATAAAAACTACAAGAATTCTAAATTCATTTAGCTAATATATTTAATAATGACTGTAATATTTTGTGCCTAATCCAGAGGCAGCAAAAAGCCCTATTTTCTCTCTAGTTCATCACTCTCATCTAATCATCTGCAATGTTATACAATCTTAGGTTTAAACAACAGCCACAAACACAAGCTTGTTCATCAATTTTTTAAAAGTTGGTATTATCCTATAGACAGATGTGCAAACTCCTAATTCTCTAGATGTAAAATGGAGGCACAGGGACTTGTTCAAGGTCACATGGCTAATAAACACAAGATGCCAGACTTTCACACTCCCAGGCTAGTGTGCTAATATACAATATTTCTAGGCTAATAAATGTTTGTTTAAATAAATACACCAGGGCCGGGCACAGTGGCTCACGCCTGTAATCCCAGCTGAGGCGGGCAGATCACGAGGTCAGGAGATCGAGACAATCTTGGCCAACATGGTGAAACCCAACTCTACTAAAAATACAAAAAAATTAGCTGTGGGTGGTGGTACACGCCTGTAGTCCCAGCTACTCGGGAGGCTGAGGCAGGAGAATCACTTGAACCAAGGAGGCAGAGGTTGCAGTGAGCCGAGATCACACCACTGCACTCCAGCCTGGTGACAGTGCGACTCTGTCTCAAAAAAACAAAACAAACAAAAAAGACCATTAGGTTTAATACTTAAGAGTTTAGCCTAATAGGAATATAAAACCTTACAACAAATGACTGGCCTGGAATTAAACCAGATATTGCAAATAAAACACAATACACAAAAGATTAATGGCATCTCTGACTACCAGACATTAAGTGCTCTATGGAACTTAGATTCAGGCAATCAGAGGCTCAACTTAGCACTACTAAATTTGGATACATTAAAACTTTAATTTGTATGAAACTTCTATAGACAATTAAAAAAAATTTTATTTTTGAGATGGAGTCTCACTTTGTCACCCAGGCTGGAGTGCAATGGCATGATCTTGACTCACTGCAACCTCTGCCTCCCGGGTTCAAGTCATTCATTCTCCTGCCTTAGCCTCCCAAGCAGCTGGGATTACAGGCATGCACCACTATGCTTGTCTAATTTTTGTATTTTTACTAGAGGGATTTCACCATGTTTCCAAGGCTGGTCTTGAACTCCTGACCCCAAGTGATCCACCCACCTCAGCCTCCCAAAGTGCTGGGATTACAGGTGTGAGCCAGTGCACCCAGCCAAGAATTTTTTCTTTTACAGACAGAATCTTACTATGTCACCCGCTGGAGTGCTACATTGTCATCTTGGCTCGCTGCAACCTCCACCTCCATGGCTCAAGTGACCCTGCTGCCTCAACCTCCTGAATAGCTGAAACTACAGGCACACACCACTGCACCCAGTTAATTTTTGTATTTTTAGTAGAGATGAAGTTTCGCTGTGTTCTCCAGGCTGGTTTTGAACTCCTGGCCTCAAGTGATCCTCCCAAAGTGCTAGGAAAACAGGCGTGAGCCACTGCACCTGGCCATTAAACCATAATTTTGTATTATTTCTCAGAATATGTGCACTATTTTCAAAGAATAATATTGATAAACTTAGCAAAATTT
Organism: Sapajus apella; assembly: GCF_009761245.1. NCBI lineage: Eukaryota > Metazoa > Chordata > Mammalia > Primates > Cebidae > Sapajus > Sapajus apella. The sequence goes on along the minus strand of NW_022436943.1, from coordinate 24,880,396 downwards.
CACTAAGATGACAGCTCCATGTTATAGTAAGATGTCTCTAAATGTATTTCTGTTATCATGAGCTGAATTTACCACCTAAGATAAATCCAATAAAAAAAGTAAATTACCGAGTGTCACCAAGTATCAACAAGTATCTCCCTACTTTTAAGAAGAGAGATTGGCTGGGTATGGTGGCTTACACCTGTAATCCCAGCAATTTGGGAAGTTGAGACGAGAGGACTGCTTGAGCCCAGGAGTTCGTGATGAACCTGAGCAACAAAGTGGGACTCTGTCTCTACAAAAGATTAAAAAGAAAAAAAATTAGGCACAATAGTGCATGCCTGTAGTTCTAGCTTAGGAGGCTGGGAGGATCACCTGGGCCAAGGCTACAGGTGAGCCATGGCTACAGTGAGCAATGATCAAACCAATGCACTTCAATGTGGGCAACAGAGCAAGACTCTCTAAAAATAAAAAAAATTGAAAAAGGCAGATTGATAACTGCATGAAAGATAAGCAACTTAAAAAGCACAACCTAAGCCATGTGTGGTGGCTCACGCCTGTAATCCCAGCACTTTTGGGAGGCCGAGGTGGGTGGATCACCAGCCTGGCCAACATGGTGAAACCCCATCTTTTTTTTTTTTTTAAAGCATAGCCTAGTGTAAAAATCAAATAAGTGAATAAAGTAAAGCATTTTGTGGTTATATTTATGTAGAAAAAATAAGATCTGCACATAATTTGAAAAGTAAACTACCAAGTGTCACAAAACTTAAGATTTCAGTGTTAGGTCTTAAATTTAACCAAGTAAAAACTACCCATATTCAGTCATATGGCAGAACGTCCTGAGACAAAGTTTAATGAATTCTCAGAAGAAAATTAAGTCTAAAAGAAAAGAAATTAAGGCTAAAAGAAAAATAGAAAAAAAAAATTGGACCAGGCATGGTGACTCACACCTGTAGTCCCAGCATTTTGGGAGGCCAAGGTGGTGGATCATGAGGTCACGAGTTCAAGAGCAGCCTGGCCAAGATGGCGAAACCCCCGTCTCTACTAAAAATACAAAAAAAAATTAGCCAGGTGTGGTGGTGGGTGCCTGTAATCCCATCTACTTGTGAGGGGAGGCAGAGAACTGCTTGAATCTGGGAGGCAGAGGTTGCAGTAAGCCAAGATTGCGCCACCAAATTCCAGCCTGCAAGACAGAGTGAGATTCCACCTAAAAAAATTAAGGCTAAAAAAAAAAAATCAAACACAAAGTGTTCATCACACCTTTCAGTCAAAACTCAGCCTTTATTAACATGCAAGTACCATGTGCTTCAAGATATACAGGTTTACCTAATCTTTGATTCAGTTTTAATGCCTTCAGCTTAAGGTTACTTCAATATCCAACACATAAAATAACGTATAAAAACTGGTCAAAGTTAAACTTTATTTCTAGCTATGACTGTGCCTTTTTTTTTTTTGAGATTAAGTTTCATTCTTGTTGCCCAAACTGGAATGCAATGGCGGTCTTGGCTTACCACAACCTCTGCCTCCCAGGATCAAGCAATTCTCCTGCCTCAGCCTCCCAAGTAGCTGGGATTACAGGTGTGTGTCACCATGCCCAGCTAATTTTTGTATTTTTGTAGAGATGGGGTTTCACCATGTTGGCCAGGCTGCTGTGGAACTCCTGATTTCAAGTGATCCACCCACCTTGGCCTCCCAAAGTGCTGGGATTACAGGCGTGAGCCACCTTGCCCAGCCTGACCTTGACTTTGGAAATTCACCATTCAGGTTTATATTTGGTATTATTTGTCACTGTGGCAGAATATAATTCTTGTACTTGATAAATAATCTTCTATACTAACACATGTACCAGTATAGCTTAAGAAGTTACTAAGGCGGCTCTGGGCACACTGCCTAGAAGTTAGCCCTGCTCTGCAAGGAACAGCTTAAAAAAAAAGTTACTAAAAATAGGTAATTTATATTTAAATGCTTTCAATAAACTGGAATGTATAACGTTTAAGAGGAAAATTTACTTTTGTGTATGGTTTTTGTAGTTTCCAGAAAAGCTGGTCCATATTAAGCCAGTCTTTTTTTTTTTTTTTTGAGATGGAATCTTGCTCTGTCACCCAGGCTGGAGTGCAGTGGCGCAATCTCAGCTCACTATAACCTCCACCTCCCAGGTTCAAGCGATTCTCATGCCCCAGCTTCATAAGTAGCTGGGCTAACAGGCGTATGCCAACATGGCCTGGCTAATTTTTGCATTTTTAGTAGAGACAGAGTTTTGCCTTGTTGGCCAGGCTGGTTTCGAACTCCTGGCCTCAAGTGATCTGCCCACCTCATCCTCCCAAACTGCTAGGATTACATGCTCGAGCCACTGTGCTCAGCCATATTAAGCCAGTCTTAAATAAGCTATAGAGTTAAGTTTATGGACCCTATAATGACAGCTTTGTTCCACCTCTGAGATAAATACTAAATCCATCTCCAGTGCTGCTTTTCCCATGCACAAAGATGCTGTCAATACTTTTTCAAAAAAATTTTTGGCTGCTAAATAGAAAAGCTGAATGAGCTTGACTTCAGTAGAAGACCCACTGATTATGGGCATATTTATTGGGACATATTTTAATAAAAGTAATTCATGTAGGATATCTTAAGTGGATTATAAGATTTTCACTGTATCTCTTCACGTTATTTCATAATATCCAAATTCGAAGGAGAAAGACTAAAATCGTTCAGAAAGGTGTAGCTTTTAAGATCTGAATAAAGTTAATAGTGAGTCTTTTAAAATACATTTAAACAACTCGAAGTGTAATCACAAGGGATTATGAAGGAAGAATAAAAACTGCAAAGGAAGCTTTACAGTCAATGCAAATACAGTACTTTGAATTATCCAAAATGTATAATGCAGAAGAACTCTAAGTTATGTAGTTTGCTTGTTGACCATGGACTACAGTTCAAACAGTTACTTCTCCAAAAGCTAGTACCTAGTAACCTTCCAAAATTGTTTTTAAATAAAGTTCTTAAATTGTAACAATAAACAAAATGACAAGGTACACTTAAAGAATACTGCAGTTTATCAAAAGACGTAAGAAATTTCAGCTCATACTTGGAGAGTTATAAAAATCAATGTTTTGTCTAAGTTATAAACATGTTTATAATGCAATTATTTGCATAACTCTAGTAATGCTAACGGCGGCTGTAAGATCAGAACAGATTTCTAAAGAAAACCACTAAAAACACAAAAGTACTTAGCCCCATTATTTCCCTGTAGAATGTGTTCATTTATGCCTAAATTTCAGTATTTACTATATCATCATTGCTGATTTTAAGTCACATTCAAAGGATAAGGCAAAACCACCTACGAATTGGCATATTTGTTTATTTCTCAGTTTGTGAAAATGTCCTTAATTTGTTGATGTAGCAAACGAATTCCAACTTTGATTGCTATGCAAAAAACAGAAGATAATCTGCTTTGCACTGAACTATACAGTTCAACTGCATACAGGCAACATGCTATATAAGAAAAAATTACTAACTGAACTACAGGTATTAAATACTGAAAAGAGTTAACAGTTTATTATAATTTATTTTATTTAACAATCTAGGAAGTTCGCAGCCATCAGCAGTTCTAGTGCAATTTCAGGTGCAATTGGGAATTCAGGAATCTCAGTGGAGCTGTTAGTGTAGCGAACCTTGTACGTAAAATACATGCATACTTTTGATAGCACATGTGAAGGTATCTCTCTAAAATTGACCTCATTGGTTTCGTTCTCAGCAAATTGACCTGTAAAACAAAAGAATTATGTATGTTACTGGCTGAACTGGGTCCCCCAAAGTCATATGTTGAAGTCTCAACCCCTAGTACCACAGAATGTGACTGTATTTAGAGATAAGATCTTTAAAATGGTAATTAAGTTAAAAGAGTTCATTAGGTGACAATCCATTATGATTGGTGTTCTTATAAGAAGAGATCAGGACAGAGATGGGCAGAAGGAAAATCGCGTGAAGACAGGGAGAAGATGGTCGTGTACAAGACAAGAAGAGAGCCTCAGAAGAGACCAACTGTGCCAACACCCTAATTTTCAACGTCTACACTCCAGAATTGTGACAAAATAAAAGTTCTGTTGTTCAAGCCATCCAGTTGTGGTTTTGGCAGCCCTAGCAAACTAATCATCTTTAAAATAACCTTAATTAGCACCAAACAAATTATGGAATTCTAATTTTTTAGTATTAACAACATAAAAAAAGTGTTGTTTTTTTTTTTTAAGTTTTAATTTTGAGACAGGTCTCACTCTGTTGCCCAGGCTGGAGTGCAGTGGCATGGTTGCAGCTCACTGCAACCTCTGCCTCCTGGGTTCAAGTGATCCTCCCATCTCAGCCTCCTCGAGTAGCTGGGACAACAGGTGAGCGCCACCACACCAAGCTTTTGTATTTTTTGTTGAGACAGGGTTTTGCTGGTCTTGAACTCCTGGACTCAAGTGAATCCAAAGCTTTAGGAGCCTGCCTCAGCCTCCCAAAGTGCTAAGGTTAAAGGCTTGGGCCATTGCAACTGGCCAAAAACATTAAAAAAAAAACCTTTATTAAGATAGTACTTGAGGGCCAGGTGCGGTGGCTCATGCCTGTAATTCCAGCACTTTGGGAGGCCAAAGTGGGCAGATCATTTGAGGTCAGAAGTTTGAGACCAGCCTGACCAACATGGTAAAACACCGTCTCTACTAAAAACACAAAATTAGCCTGGGCAACAAGAACAAAACTCCATTTCAAAAAAAAAAGAAGATAGTACTTCAAATTCTTCAAGACTGAATTTTAAAATTCTAATTCTCTGTGGGTTGAAAACTTAAGTAGCTTTTCCCAAGAATCTTGGTGGCATGATTACTGAAGGGTAAGCAGGATAAAAAAGTAAAATCATTTTTGAAAAAGGTCAGTCCAGTGAATCAAGTCTTTATGGATTATCAGGATCCCTGTGTTGTACTGAATTGCCATGTAAAAATCAAGTCAGGGTCCGGGTGTGGTGGCTCACACCTGTAATCCCAGCACTGGAAGCCAAGGCGGGTGAATCACGAGGTCAGGATTTCAAGACCAGCCCGGCCAACAAGGTAAAACCCAGTCTGTACTAAAAACATAAAAATTTAGATGGGTGCAGTGGTGGGTGCCAGTAATCCTAGCTACACGGAAAGCTGAGGCAGGAGAATCACTCGAATCCGTGAGGCGGAAGTTGCAGTGAGCGGAGATTGTGCCACTACACTCTAGCCTGGGCAACAGAGCAAAACTCCGTCTCAAAATAACAGTAAATAATAAATAAAGTCAGGGCAAGTAACAGGTTTTCTGATTTGGCTTTTCTGAGAATGCGTGAATATATAAAATCACTTGGAATCCTGGAGGTGGAAGTAGCAGTGAGCTGAGATCATGCCACTGCACTCCAGCCTGGGTGACAAAGCGAGACTCCACCTCAAAAACAAAACAAAAACAAACAAAAATCTATTTTAACTATTTAACTAAAATAATAAGAAAAATACTAAAAATAAATGGTCTGAGCATGGTGGCTCATGCCTGTAATCACAGCACTCTGGGAGACCCACTTGTAGTCTTAGCTACTGAGGAGCCTCAGGTAGGAGGATTGCTTGACCCAGGAGTTTGAGGCTGCAGTGAGCCATGATGGCACCACTGTACTCCACAGCCTGGGCAACAGAGGGAGACCCCTGTCTCAAACAAATAAGCAAAAGAAACATTTCAAGAAAGGAATTCCATTGTTTCCCCCTTTAGTGTTTTTTTTTTTTTGGGAGATGGAGTTTTGCTCTTGCTGCCCAGGCTGGTGTGCAATGGCGTGATCTCAGCTTCCTGCAATCTCTGCCTCCTGGGTTCAAGCGATTCTCCTGTCTCAGCCTCCCGAGTAGCTGGGATTTCAGGCATGTGCCACCATGCCCGGCTAATTGTGTATTTTTAGTAGTGACTGGGTTTCTCCATGTTGGTCAGGCTGGTCTCAAACTCTTGACCTAAGGTGATCTGCCTGCCTCGGCCTCCCAAAGTACTCGGATTACAGGCGTGGGCCACCGTGCCTGGCCTCCTCCTTTAGTTTTTTAAAAAAAATATGATCATGTTAATGAGATTGCATTAGGGATTTTTTTTTTTTTTTCCCCTTGTTGCCCAGGCTGGAGTGCAATGGCACAATCTCGGCTCACCCAAACCTCCCAGGATCAAGCAATTCTCCTACTTCAGCATCCTGAGTAGTTGGGATTACAGATATGTGCCACTACGCCTGGCTAATTTTTTTGGTATTTTTGACAGAGACAGAGTTTCTCAATGTTGGCCAGGTGATCTCAAACCCCCAACCTCAAATGATACACCTGCCTCGGCCTCCCAAAGTGCTGGGATTACAGGCATGAGCCACTGTGCCTGGCCGACATTTTCCTTTGTTTAACAGCATTTCATAAACAGTTTTTCAGTCATTCCTCAAAATTTCTGTAGCTACATAAAGGTTCTATCATTTAGCAGTCTAGTACTAGCACTGTGTACTGAATATAAAATGCATTTAACATCTACAAATATACTTTGAGAATACAGTATTTTAAAACTTTTATATAGTATTTTAAAAAGTTTTAAGTATTTTATTTTAAAATACTATATAAAAGTTTTAAAATACTGTATTCTCAAAGAATATTTGTAGATGTTAAATGCTTTTTATGTCTCTGTTGTTTGGGGGTATAGTGGAGGAGAGAGAAAGGAGTACAGAAGAACTCAGCAAATAATTCACAATAATGAGGTAAATGTTTGGTTTGCCAATAACTAGAACTCCCTTTTTCTTGACTCCATGTCTGAAATATTGCCAATAGGCACTTATTAAAGCCTTTGATACTAGACAAACATTAGTGATTTTAAAAGGTGAGATTCATATAACACAAAATTAACCATATTTTTTTTTTGAGACGGAGTCTTGCTCTGTCATCAGGCTGGAGTGCAGTGGTAAAATCTCGGCTCACTGCAACCTCCGCCTCCTGGGTTCAAACGATTCTTCCACCTCAGCCCCCTAGAGTAGCTAGGACCACAGGCGCATGCCACCATGCCTAAATTTTTTGTATTTTTAGTAGAGATGGGGTTTTATTGTGTTGGCCAGGATGGTCTCGATCTCTTGACCTTGTGATCCGCCTGCCCTGTCCTACCAAAGTGCTGGGATTACAGGTGTGAGCCACCACGTCTGGCCAAAATTAACCATTTTAAAGTGTACAATTGAGTGGCGTTTAGCATATTTACAATGTTGTTCAACTATCCCTTCTATATAGTTCCCAAACATTTTCATCATTCCAAATTAAAACCCAGTAATCCATTAAGCAGTTATTCCTTGTCTTCCTCACCCCCTAGCCTCTGGCAAACACCAATCTGCTTTCTGTCTCTATGGATTTACTTATTCTGGATATTTCACATAAATGGAATCATACAAATATGTCACATTTTGTGTCTGGGTTCTTTTACTTAGTATGCTGTGGAGGTGCATATGCGCTGTAGCATGTTATCAGTACTTCATTGCTTTCATGCAAACAGTAGTTTGGAGCTGAATGTTTTCCTGATCCTTCCAAGATAAAAATCTTGTGTTTAAATTAAAGAAGATCAAATTTATAAAAAGCAAAAGCTCTTTGTTTCTAGCCTCTTGTTATAAAATGAAATTAATTTTCAATTAAAATTCTGTTGGCATTTGTGATTTTTTTCCCCCCTAAAGTACTTCCTTGCATTGTCCTGTGGAAAAGCCCAAAAGCAATTAATCAGATTATCACAGCCATCGGGTGGGTAAGTGTGTGTATGTTGGGGGGTGCAATTCAACCAAGGAGCAGATTGCCATGGGGGGTGTGTGTGTGTCTGTGTGTGGAATGGGAGATGCAATTCAACCAAGGAGCAATAAGTATCTTTAGCACCCAGATTGGGGCCCCTAATTACCATTTTATCCTAAAACACAACAGGGATTTTTTGAGAAACAGCTGTTTTCAGGACTGGGGAACAATGTACATGACATGCCTAAAATATCTTATTACAGAAAGTAGTACAGCTCTTCAAGACTAACAGAGTCACGTCAAAAGGACACAGGAGCTAACACAATGTGGCTCTTTCTGACATAAAAATGAAGCAAGTGGCTGAGTATCACTAAGAGTGACTGCAACAGACAGAAAAACATTAAGTATAAAGTCATGAGTTCATGATGACATGCAAACACTCAAAACAAAAACAAAGCACTCTTTACTATTGGATGATGTTGAAGAACTAATCCATTACTCTGAAAAATTATATTTAAAAGGAAAAAAAAAATCAAGTCTTTATTGTCTTTCCCATAGAATGTATTTCAATGTAACCAAATAGTATCTTATAGGAAAATTCTAGCTAATAAATGCAAAAAAATTTTACAGAATTGGGAAATCACTGTTTTGTAATCTCAAAGTAAATCTCAACAACAATCACAACGAGTGCTAAATCAGAGTAGGGAATTTTTCATGAATGAATCAGCCTTACCACTCTGGAACCCACGATCAAGCTTGACACTGCTCAAAGACGTGATACAATAGGAATACAAGAGTGCTACCTACAAAGGATCCTTTGCCTAGAAAAATGAACCAGCATCTTATCAAGTCTCTGGAATTTTAACTATGAGTTTACAGAATAAAACTCAAATATAATTCAATCTGAAATACGGACAGCACACACAAATGACCTTGCTTCTCTGTAAAGTTAATGGACTTAAAAAAAAAAAAAAAAAAAAAAAGGAAAGGTACAGGGGAACTACTGCAGATTTTGCAACTGAAATGACACAACATCAAGCACGTGCTTGAAATACTCCAAAAAAGTAGGGATAATGAAATGACTTAAGATTGGCAAAACAGGCTGGGCGCAGCAGCTCACGCCTGTAATCCCAGCACTTTGGGAGGCCGAGGCAGGTGGACTGCTTGAGGTCAGGAGTTCAAGAGCCGCCTAGCCAACATGGTGAAACCCCGTCTCTACTAAAAATACTAAAATTAGCTGGGTGTAGTGGCGGCATGCCTGTAATACCAGGTACTCAAGAGGCTGAGGGAAGAGAATCGCTTGAACCTGGGAGGTGGAGGTTGCAATGAGCCAAGACTGTGCCATGATACTCCAGCATGGGAGACAGAGCAAAAGATTGGCAAAATGTTAATAACTATTGAAGCTGGATGATGGAGACATGGAGGTGTATTACACAGTTCTCTTTACTTCTGAGTAGGTTTTAAAATCTCCATAGTAAAAACACAGAAAAAGAATTGTGGCCAGGCTCACACCTGTAATCCCAGCACTTTAGGAGGCCAAGTCGGGAGGACTGCTTGAGCCAGGAGTTCAAGGCCAATCTGGGCCAACGTCACTTAAAAAAAAAAAAAAAAAAAAAAAAAAAAACAGGTACATGCCTGTGGTTCCAGCTATTCAGGAAGTTGGGGTGGGAGGATTACTTGAGCCTAGGAGGGCTTGTGCCACTGCATTCCATTCCAGCCTGGGCAACAGAGCAAGACCCTGTCTCAAAAACAAACAAAAAAACTCAACAACAACAACAACAACACAACAAAAACCAGAAAGAAAAGAATTGCACAGGATCCCAAATAGCCAAAACAATCTTGAAACAGAAAAACAAAACCGGAGGCTTCATACTTTCTGATTTTGAAACTTACTACAAAGCTACAGTAATCAAAGCAGTGTGGTACTGACATAAAGACAGACATATAGATCAATGGACTAGAAATGAAAGCCCATAAATACACACATCTACAGTCAACTGATTTTCAACAATGGTGCCATGGAGAAATGGTTTCTTCAACAAATGGTAGCGGGATAGCCACATGCAAAATAATGAAGCTGATCTCTTACCTCACAGCATAAACAAAAATTAACTCAAGACCAAATACCTAAATTTCAGAGCCAAACCCACAAAACTCCTCTAAGAAAACACAGGGTTACATTCGACAACAGATTCTTAATATATGACACAAAAACCAAAGGAAAAATAAATCACACTTCAAAATTAAAAATGTGCTTCAACTTTGGGAGGCTGAGGTGGGTGGATCACTTGAGGCTAGGAGTTTGACACCAGCCTAGTCAATATGGCAAAATCCTGTCTCTACTGAAAATACAAAAATTAGCCAGGTGTGGTGTCAAGTGCCTGTAATCCCAGCTACTCAAGAGGCTGAGACAGGAGAACTGCTTGAATCTGGAAGAGGGTGCAGTAAGCCAAGATCATGCCACTGCACTCTAGCCTGGGCGACAGAGCGAGATTCCGTCTCAAAAAAAAAAACAACATCAGATAGGCTGGGTGTGCGGGGGCTCAAGTCTATAATCCTAGTACTTTTTGAGGCCCAGGTGAGCTGATCGCTTGAGGCCAGGAATTCAAGACCAGCCTGGCCAACATAGCGACAACCGTCGATACCAAAAATACAAAACAATTAGCTGGGCGTGGTGGTGTGCACCTATAATTCCAGTTACGAAGGAGTCTAAGGCACGACAATCATTTAAACGTGGGAGGTGGAGGTTGTGGTAAGTGGAGATTGTACCACTATACTCCAGCCTGGGTGACAGAGTGAAACTATCTCAAAACGCAACCACCAACAACCAACCAACCGAAAACCCACTAGATAACCACTTCACACCCATTAAGACAGCAGTAATAAAAAAGGACATATACAAACTGGAAGAATAGGACACTGTTGGCAGAAACGTAAAACAATTCAGTCACTGTGAAAACAATTTTGTGGCTCCTCCGAAAGTTAAACAGAATTGTCATTATGATCAAGCAACTGCACTTCTAAGAAGACATCCAAAAGAACTGAAAGCTGGTATTCAAACAATATTTGTAAACAAATGTTCACAGAACTACTCATGGTAGCCAGAATGTGTCAACAGCTCAAATATTTGTCAACTGATGAATAAACAAACTGTAAAATATTCACATCTGGATGAATGGAATATTATTCAGTCATAAAAAAGAATGAAGTACTGTACATACACCACATGAATGAACCTTGAAAACATGACAAATAACAAAAGCCAGATACCAAAAGGCCATATACTGTTATGATTCAATTTATATAAAATGTCCAAAACAGGCAAATTAGAAAGCCGACTGGTGGCAGTCAGACACTGAGGGTAGAGAATGGGAAGGGACAGTGACAGCTGATGAGTGTGGGGTTTGATTTTGGAGTAACAAAAATGTTTTGGACCTAGACAGAGAAGATGGCTGCAAAATACTGTGAATATAGCAAATGCCACTAAATTGTACACTTTAAAACAGCTGCTTTTATATTATGTGAATTTTACTTCAAGGAAAAATGTTCAGAATAGATTTGGAAGGTGGCAACTTGTATCAATAAACTTTTTATCTAGCTAGGAACACAAATCGCCAGTTTGGTTAAAAGGCTGACTATGGAAACTAATGTAGGGAAATACTTTCTTACTACAAAATAATCAATTCGGTCTTGTTAAAACTTATAGGATACATGACGGAAAACAGAAAATGGCAGAAAACAATTTTTTCCCAATGCAACATTATCAGGCCAAAGGCCGGGTGTGGTGCCTGCCTGTAAGCCCTGCACTTTGGGAGACCAAGGCGGGCAGATCAACTAAGGTCAGGAGTTCAAGACCAGCCAGGCCACGGATCACCTGAGGTCGGGAGTCCGAGACCAGCCTGACCAACATGGAGAAACCTTGTCTCTACTAAAACTACAAAAAATTAGCTGGGTGTGGTGATGCATGCCTGTAATCCCAGCTACTCAAGAGGCTGAGGCAAGAGAATCGCTTGAACCCTGGAGGTGGAGGCTGCAGTAAGTGAGATCGCACCATTGTACTCCAGCCTGAGCAACAAGAGTGAAACTACTTTTCAAAAAAAAAAAAAAAAAGACCAGCCTGGCCAATATAGTGAAACCCTATCTCTACTAAAAACACAAAAGTTAGCCAGGGGTGGTGGCACATGCCTGTAATCCCAGCTACCTGAGAGTCTGAGGCAGGAGAATCACCTGAACCCAGGAAGTAGAGGTTGCAGTGAGCCGAGATTGCACAATTGCACTCCACCCTGGGCGACAGAGTAAGACTCTGTCTCAAACAAAAAACAGAAACATAATCATACAACAATGTTAGAAGAGTTATTCCCTCTCTTTAAATGCTGAATCATTTAATTCAACCTAAAAATATCCACCAAACATTAAAGGTGAATATATGAAGAAAAAGACAGAACTGTACTTACCTGGGCCACTCAACATGGCTTTTATTGTGCCTGATGTTAATGCATGTTCTCTTTTTACAATAAATTCATGGCCATCAGATGATATCAATTTGACATACATGGCATCGGGTCCTTCACAGCCACCATAGGTTTTCTCCTCTCCATCTAAAGTAAAGTAAGTAGTGAAACAATTTTTGAATAACACAATGTTATTAAAAATAAATAGGTTTGGGCAGGTGCGGTGGCTCATGCCTGCAATCTCAGCACTTCGGGAGTCCTAGGCAGGTGATTGCCTGAGGTGAGGAGTTTAAGAGCAACCTAGTCAACATGGTGAAACCCCCGTCTCTACTAAAAATGCGAAAATTAGCTGGGCGTGGTGGTGCATGCCTGTAGTCCCAGCTACTTGGGAGGTTGTGTGAGGCAGGACAATCGCTTGAACCTGGGAGACAGAGGTTGCAGTGAGCTGAGATGATGCCACTGCACTCCAGCCTGGCCGACAGAGCAAGACCCTGTATCAAAAAATAAAATAAAATAAAAAATAAACAGGATTATTACTGAGGTTAACGTGGAGAACTCAGACCAGAAACATTTCTGGAAGGTAGTAGTCACCAAGACTTTGACAGGTTTAACTCCTTGTTTTATAATTCTCCAAGCATCTTCCAATGTCAGAATAAACTGTAGATTTAAGAATGCTACTTCAGGTGAAATTTTACTAGTATTTTTCAAGGAGGTATTAAGAGTTTTTGGTAACCAAAGCAGTCCATTCAAATTTGAAGACTAAGACAAAATATTTAAATAGTATAACTTTAATTCTATCACCTGAGATAGATTTTTAGAAATAAAAATGCATAGCACATTTATGAATCAGTGTTTACATACCATGTGAGCTCAGCTTCCTTTGACAAGCCCTAAATTCTAAAAGTTACGACTTCTTTTCCTCAGCATTTTACTCTTGATGGTTAAAAATAATGACCAAAATATGTATTTAAACAATACTCAGTTTAAACTGGTGCATGAATAAAAATAATATGGACAAAATTTTATTCTTTAAGCTGACATGGAGACAGAGTGCACAGATGTTACTCTGCTACTACCATTGCTGCTGTACTGACTTCAGTCACACTAGCCAAATACACAGAGTAAAAGTTACATATGTAAGTTAAAGATCTCCTTGATTTTTACAATTTTGTATTGTAACATAATTTTAATTTTTATGATGATCAACATGTGAAATAAAATATCTTAAGGTTTATCCTAAAAACTTAGGAAGCCCTAAAAAGAATGAGAAGGATGAAGCTGAAGTACTGTTCAGCCACAAATCTCCATTTATTAATTAATTCAGAAATCTCTAAAATTAAATATCAAAATCACTCATGTGCTACCACTGCCAAAAATTGTTTGATTCAAATCACAAGAAAACAACCACACAAATTTGAATTGAGAAGAGTCTTTAAGAGACTAAAGAGACAAGTTAATGCAGTATGATCATTTTAAAAACTTTGTCAGTCCATCCATCCATCCATCCATCCATCCATCCATCCATCCACCCGCCCATTTATTTATTTATTCATTCATTCATTCATTTATATTTTTTGAGACAGAGTCTCACTCTTGTTGTGGAGTGCAGTGATATAATCTTGGCTCACTGCAACTTCTACCTTCTGGGTTCAAGAGATTCTCCTGACTCAGCCTCCTGAGTAGCTGGTATTACACGTGCCCACCACCACGCCCAGCTAATTTTTGTATTTAGCAGAGATAGGGTTTCACCATGTTGGCCAAACTGGTCTTGAACTCCTGAAATCAAGTGAAATCAAGTGATCTGCCTGCCTCGGCTCCCAAAGTGCTGGAATTATAGGCATGAATCACTGTACCCAGCCTACTTACTTACTTGCAGTTTATTTTTTTTAGGAGATAGGGTCTTGCTCTGTCACCCAGGTTGGAGTGCAGTGGCACAATCATGGCTCACAGTAACCTGGAACCCCTGGGTTCAAGGGACCCTTAGGTCTCAGCCTTCAAAGTAGCTGTAGCTGGGACCACAGGCGGGCACCACTATGCCTGGCTTTGGTCACTGTTATTTTAAAATGGGCTTCCATTCCATGTAAAACTTGTAATAAATATGTATGCCGACTTAATTCTGAGACCCAGCCAGGACTCCAAGAGGACTGAGATGGAGTTTTGCCAACTCTACAATATGAAAACATAGACACACACACATGAACACACACACGCACGCGTGTGTGAAAGCAAATGTGGCAAAACGTTAACAATCTGGTGAAAGCTATGTTAGTATCTTTTTTTGTCTAATTTTTCATAAAAAGCTGGGGGACCCATAAAGATGTAAGTAGCTTCTAACTTATAGACTATTCAAGTATACAGATTTTTAGCAGTTTCTGCCAACCTCTAAGAAGAAAAATAAAAATAGTTACTTCAATTTATGCTTCTAATGTTTTTAACAACAGAAATCATTTTGTTGGAAGAGTTTCAAATTTCTTAAGGTAAAACTACTCACTAGAAATCACAAATTGGAGTTAGCACGATATTATTACTGATCTGCCTGTCAGGAATATACAGTCATGCATTTCTTAACAATGGGGATACCTTCCAAGAAATGTATCAATTAGGCAATTTTGTCATGACGCAAACATCTTAAGAGAGTACTTACAAAATCTATAGTATACTTACACCGAGGCTATATGATACAGCCTGCTGCTCCTACACTACAAACCTGTACAGCATGTTACTGTCTGAATACGGTAAGCAACTATAACATGATGGTATTTGTGTATCTAAACATAGATAAGGTACAGTAAAAATACAGCATAAAAGATTTTAAAAGGTATACCTGTATAAGGCACTCACTAATTTCCAGGACTAGTTTGCAGGACTGGAAATTGCTCTTTGTGAATAGGTGAGTGAGTGGTGAGTGAATGTTAAGGTCTAGGACATTACTATACTACTATAGACTTCGTAAATATTGTATACTTAGGCTACAGTACACCGATTTTTTCTCCAATAATAAATTAACTTTAATTTTTGGTTTATAAACTTTAATTTTTAAAACTTTTTGACTCTTGAAATAACACTTAAGCTTAAAATAAATATACTATACACTGTATTTATATATATATAAATATGTATTTTTAAAAATTCACTTCCCCAAAGAACCTCAAGCATTTTACTTATGTATTTATTTTATATTTTAGAGACAGGGTCTTAACCTGTTGCCCAGCTGGAGCGCAGTGCCACAATCATGGCTTATTTCTGCCCCAAACTCCTGGGCTCACTCCAACTCTCTCATCTCAGCCTCCCAGGCAGCTGGGCTCACAGGTGTGAGCCATGTACCCAGCGCTATTTTTATTTATATTCTTTTTTTTTTGAGATGGAGTTTCCCTCTTGTTGCTCAGGCTGGAGTGCAATGGTGTGATCTTGGTTCACCACAACCTCCACCTCCTGGGTTCAAGTGATTCTCCAGCCTCAGCCTCCCAAGTAGCTGGGATTACAGGCATGCGCCACCATGCCTGGCTAATTGTGTATTTTTAGTAGAAGACAAGGTTTTTCCATGCTGGTAAGGCTGGTCTCAAACTCTCGACCTCAGATGATCCACTGGCCTCAGCCTCCCAAAGTGCTGGGATTACAGGTATTAGCCACCGCACCCGGCCTATATTTTTAATCTATAAGCTTTTTTCTATTTTAAAAACTTTTAAATTTTGTTCTACTTTTAAAAGTTTTCTGTTAAAAACTAAGATACAAACACACATTAGCCGAGGCCTACACAAGGACAAGATCATCAAGATGTCACAGTAAGCAAAAGGAAATTTTCAGCTCTATTATAATCTTTCTGAGACCATGTCACACATTGGTCCAACACTGACTAAAATATCATTATACAGGGCATGACTGTGTAGTAGACATTAGCTGTTGATGTGGACAACTATTTTCAATCTACTGAAATTTACTTTGCTTACTGAAATTTTACTTGCATTCACTGATTTTGAAGATCTATCTTTGAAATGAAAAACCAGTTTCTACTAATGAAAACACAAAATTAATTATCTTTAACTTACCCATTTTGTTCTTATGAAAAATTCTACTTTGCTTCCCCAGGAACTTTAGCAGTTTCCTGAAAATATAATAATATCATATTAAGATTAATGCTGCAAGAGAAAACTTTTCCATTCACTGTTATTTAATATGTCCTCGGTGTTAAAAGTTTAAGAACTCTCCCTTCTGGTTACATTAAGAGCTCACCATTCCAACACAGCAAAAACACTGCATCTTTATGGATCAATTGAAGAGTACCAAAATGCTTTGTGAGCTTGATCAGCTGGCACTTTTGAATTGGAAAAAGACTACTTAAAATAGAAACATAATATATAATCATTATAAACTGACTGGGGATGGGGTTGTTGAAGAGGTTGTAAAGTATGACATGTTAAAAGCAACAGACATGTAAAAATGTTCATTCCATTAAAATACATATATAGATCGTAACTATCAAGAAAAAACTGCTATACTGACATGTTCTAAGGCATGGTCCTTTATTCTTTTTCTGGGTATAGGCCTTTGTTGAGAGTCCAAAGAAAACTATAGGTCCTATTGTATAACAAAGAATTTGGCTGGTTTTTTACCTTCATTTTGAAAGGTGGTCTCTAAATCCTTGTAATTTCCCTAGTGATACAAGTCTTTGCTATTCATCATAGGTCCTGGTAGTTTGTTAACCAGGTAACTAATAGTGGGCTTCTGAATAAACTAACAAGAGGACTCAGGACAAAGGGCTTTGAAGTGCCTTTTTTGATATCAACACGGTCTCCAGTTGGAGGGGTGCTGAAGACTGAGCTCAACCCTGTTGCTTAAGACTCACCAACTGTGTCTACAGAATGAAACCCCAGGAAAAATCCTGGACATCAAAGCTCAAGTGAGCTTTTGAGGTTAGCAATGCTCTGCACACCTTGCTATGCTACACATCAATGTACTGGAAGGATGATGTATCCTCACTTAACATAGTTAGGACACAGCAAGTTCTGGTTCCTGTATTTAGTACACAGTGGTAGACAATAAGCACATATTTGCTTGGATGAATGACATGATAAATCAAGGACAAAAAGTAACTTCCATGAAAATAAAAAAAAGACAGGGCTGGGTGCAATGGCTCATGCCTGTAATCTCAGCACTTTGGGAGGCCAAGGTGGGAGGACTGCTTGAGCCCAGGAGACTGAGATCAGCCTGGACAACATAGTGAGACCCTGTCTCTAAAATAAATAAATAAGAAAAAAAGAGAAGTCTTATATATTTTTATGCTTCCATCTCTTCCATATGCAGGCTACCTAAGTTTTTGAAATTTAATCATAAAGTGGTTAAAAATTCACAATTTTTAATATTTTGACAAAATAACAAGATGACTGCTAAAGGAAGTGGTTTCACTTTCCCAGTAATTTGTATTTTAGCAACACACTACAGCATTTATTCAAAGGAGGATCTTATTTATACTGGTATTTCTTTTTACGTCATTAACAGGAAAAAAGCATTTCCTAACTGTCCTGCTCTAGGAAATTCCTGACCAATTTTAGTTCTAGCCTTAAGATAAGGGTCAAGGAAATGAACCATAAATACTTCAGAGCAGAAAAGAAACTTGCAAGTAACCTCTCTAATACTTCAGGTTTGAATAATGCCATCCATGTAGAGAGGCTACACAGTTTGTTTCACATAGTGACAGCAGGAACAGAAATCAAATCTTAGTCTAGAACACTGGCTAAGCAAGAAGACAGATATTCAAAGTACTGTCTCTCTCTCTCTTTTTTTTTTTTTTTTTTTTGAGATGGTGTCTTGTGCTGTCACCAGGCTGGAGTGCAGTGGTGCAATCCTGGCTCACTGCAACCTCTGCCTCCCAAGTTAAAGCAATTCTCCTGCCTCAACTTCCTGAATAGCTGGGACTACATGTACACAACCACACCCAGCTAAATTTCGTATTTTTAGTAGAGATGAGGTTTTGCCATGTTGGCCAGGATGATCTCGATCTCTTGACCTCATGATCTGCCTGCCTTGGCCTCCTAAAGTGCTGGGGATTACACGCATGAGACGTTTGAGAGGGAGTCTCGTTCTATTGCCCAGGCTGGAACTGCAGTAGCGTGATCTCAGCTCACTGCAACCTCTGCCTGCCAGGTTCAAACCATTCTCCTGCCTCAGCCTTCCCAGTAGCTGGGATTACAGACATCTGCCACTGTGTCCAGCTAATTTTTTTATTTTAGTAGAGACAGGGTTTTGCCAGAGATTAAGAGGAAGAAGAAGAGACCCACCCTTTCTCCCGACATTGAAAGGGAAAATCAACATTAAGAAATAAAATTCTGGCCAGGCACAGTAGCTCACACCTGTAATCCCAGCACTTTGGAAGGACAAGGCAGGCAGATCACGAGGTCAAGATTTCAAGACTATCCTGGCCAACATGGTGAAACCCTGTTTCTACTAAAAACACAAAAATTAGCTGGGCGTGATGGCACGTGCCTATAGTCCCAGCTACTCGAGAGTCTGAGGCAGGAGAATCCCTTGAACCTGGGAGGTGGAGGTTGCAGTGAGCCAAGATTGCACCACTGCACTCCAGCCTGAATGACAGAGCAAGACCCCCTCATTAAAAAAAAAAAAAAAAAAAAAAATTTTGAAATTCCTAATTCTCAAGAAGTTAGAAATATTTAAAATATGATTAAGTTTGCACCTAACCTTTAAGTTATCTAAAGAAATCTAAGTTTGAGGAGACAGAAATCTCAGCTTGAGTATCTATTCCATGACAGAGTTGAATTCTGGAAATATCAATTGGGCAGGTAAAAGCCAGCAGTCATAGGGGAACTGTTGGATTGAGAGCAGTTCTAGGCAGAAGAAAGAGCATGAACAAAATGGCCTGAGACATCATTATGCTTTCAGGGTGTTACATATAAACATTACTCCTTCTAGTTTTTTTGTGTATGTGTGTGTTTAATAACAAATATTTAGAAAATCTGGATGAGCCTACGGCCTACACTGAAATTGTGTTGAATCTAGGAACAGTGAATATAAGATATCTGAAGCCTATCTTTTCTCTGATTTGAAATGTTACCTTTATCATATTCTATGTTGCTACATGGATTTCTAACTATCTTCTGTACATGAACAGAGTAAGTCCCCCATTTTGTTCTCATGTTTCTTGGTAGGTCTACTTTTAGGTACTTTTAAGTTTCCATCATGAATGGGGTCTGTTTTACTATGGTATTTTCTGAAAGGTTATTGCTGGTGTTGTGAAAAGCTTTAAAATTTTCTAAGTTGATTTTGTATCCCACCATTTTTTTGCAGAACTTGTATTAGTTTTAATAGTTTTTCAGTTGATTTGCCTGAATTATCTAAGTAGGTAACAGACACTCTGCAAATCTGTTCTTTGTATCATTTTGTCTTTTTACATTGACTATTTACTTGGATAAAATAAGGTTAGAACAGATCACTCACAAAAATGCACTACACATTCAAGAACCAAATGTAAAAAAATCCATGAGCTCTGGAAAAATAGCAGAAAAAAAAAAAAACTACCTTAGACAGGTATAAAAACGCTTGATGGGCTGGGCGAGGTGGCTCACACTTGCAATCCCAGCACCTTGGAAGGCTGAGAGGGCGGATCACCAGACTTCAAGACCAGCTGGCCAACATGGTGAAATCCTGTTTCTACAAAAATACAAAAATTAGCCAGGCATGATGGTGGGTGCCTATAATCCCAGCTACTAGGGAGGCTGAGGCAGGAGAACTGCTTGAACCCGGGAGGTGGAGGTTGCAGCGAGCCAAGGTCATGCCATTGCACTCCAGTGAGACTCTGTCTCAAAAATTTGAAAAATGCTTGATGGCTGGGTGTCGTGGCTCACCTCTGTAAACCTAGCACTTTGGGAGGTTAAAGAGGGAGGATCCCTTGAGCCCAGGAGGTTAAAGCTACAGTGAGCTGTGATCCTGTTACTGCACATCAGCCAGGGCAACAGAACAAGAGCTTGTCTCAAAAAAAAACAAAACAGCCTGATTCCAAAGATAATCAGGAAAATGCAAATCAAAACTTTAAAATTTGCTAAAAAAAAAAAAAAAAAAAAAAAAAATCAAGTAGGGGGAACTGGGCAATAATAAATAAATGGCACCAAGTTTAGAAGGGTAGCAATAGAGTACATTTTTAAACATACATAGCAGGAAATTCTATTTCTTGGTATTACTTTAGGGAAACACTAACATTGCATGCAAAGGCAAGTAGAAGAACATTTACCACAATGTGTATACATGAAAAACTTAAAATGCCTTAAAAGGTTCAGCAATTAGAGAACGAGATAAATACAATTATATGCATCTTTATGAAATATTATGGGGCAGCAAAAAAAAAAAAAAAAAAAAAAGGCAAATTAGTATATAGAAAGACCACAAAACAAATTTTAAAAAAAGAGGTTATAAGGGCCAGGTGCAGTGCCTCATGTCTATAATCGATCACAAGGTCAGGAGTTCAAGACCAGCCTGGCCAATGTGGCGAAACCCTGTCTCTACTAAAAATATAAAATAAGCTGGGTGTGGTGGCACATGCCTGTAATCCCAGATACTTGGAGGGCTGAGGCAGGAGAACTGCTTGAACCTGAGAGATGGAGGCTGCAGTGAGCCGTAATTGCGCCTCACACTAGCGACTAGGGAGGCTTAAGTGGGAGGATTGCTTGAGCCCATAAGGTCAACACTGCAGTGAGCTGTGATTGCGCCACTGCATTCCAGCCTGAGCAAGAGTGAGACCCTGTCTCAATAAAATAAAATAAAAATAAAAACAACTAGACAACGGTCTTGAAAGGCACTCTCCAAACTAATAATCCTTACCACTAAGGTAGACATAGGAAAAAAGAGGTGGTCAACAGAGAATAAAGGCTTCTCTGAAATATTTTTATTTTTCCATCAGGAGAATATATTCATATGTTATTATTTAAAATTGACTTTTAAAAATAAACAAATATGTAGAACCAAGGGGGTCATACATAATTGGAATAATGCTCAGCCTGGTGATTAGTTCCTATCTGTTAGAATGTGACTGATTTGGAAAACAAAGAAAATTACATTAACTCAAAATAATATAACAATCAGGGCTATTTGAAGGGGCAAGGAGAGACTTCATAATACAAACTGACAGTTGTAGAATGCAATTCTATTGCATAACAAGACACCAAAATATCCTGCCTCCAAAATGTGTTTATGCTGTGGTTGAATTTACCTCTTTTAGGAAGAGCTGAAACTCTCATTCTGATCTGTTTAACTTACAACAATGCTCACATTTAACTCTTGCCCAGGTAGTTTTTGTTTGTTTGTTTTTAGACAGAGTCTTGCTCTGTCACCCAGGCTGGAGTGCAGTGGTGCAATCTCCGCCTGCCAGGCTCAAACGACTCTCCTGGCTCAGCCTCGAGTAGCTGGGATTACAGGCACGCGCCACCAAGCCTGGCTAATTTTTGTTTTTAGCAGAGACAGGGTTTCACCACATTGGTCAGGCTGGTCTCCAACTCCTGACCTTGTGATCTGCCCACCTCAGCCTCCAAAAGTGCTAGGATTACAGGCATGAGCCACTGTGCCTTGCCTTGTTTTTTTTTTTTGAGGCGGCAGGGTCTTGCTCTCGCCTGGGCTGGAGGGCAGTGGTGTAATCACAGATCACTGTAGCCTCAAACTCTTGCCTGGGTAGTCTTAATACCTTTAGCCAATAGCCAATAGTCCCCCCTTCCTCCTTTTTACCTCCATTGAGGAATTTATAGTTTTCTTTTCTATGGGTACCAATGCTTGAGAGCTGCCTTGCTTTTTTAGATGCATTTTGTCCCCCACAACTAGCTGTAATTTTGCAAAAGGCAGGGAGGTTCTCCCCCTTTATGACCCGTGCATCCGGTACAATGGTAGTTACATAATAATGTTAATAAGGCAGAGCTTCATACAATGATGTATCTACTGCTGATATATTGATAGTATTGTCCTAAGCTTTCTAACAGAATAAAGTTACTAAACAGCACATGCTTTTGACCAAGACTGATTTATGTTTTACCTTGATGTTGGCATTTAATAAACTTAGAACTTTTACACAAACATAATTAAAATGGCTACTTCTAGAAAACATCTGTTTAGGCCAGGCACAGTGGCTCACAGCTGTACTCCCAGCACTTTGGGAGACCCAGGTGGGTGGATAATGAGGCCAGGAGTTCGACACCAGCCTGACTAACATGATGAAACCCCGTCTCTACTAGAAATATACTAAAATTAGATGGGTGTGGTGGTGCGAGCTTGTAATCTCAGCTACTCGGGAGCCTGAGGCAGGAGAATCACTTGAACCTGGGAGGCACAGGTTGCAGTGAGCTATCGCGACCCTCCACTCCAGCCTGGGCGACACAGTGAGACAAGAAAAAGGCAAAAAGGCAAAAGGCAAGGCAAGGAGACATCTATTTAAATTTATTGGAATATTTTGGATTTTTTTTCTTTTTTGAGACGGAGCTTCACTCTTTCGCCCAGGCTGGAATGCAGTGGTGCGATCATGGCCATAAATTGTTAATAAATGCGAGCGTATGAAACGTGTATTCCTGTATAAGATTTCTGGAGTTTCATGTTTCTTAGAACAAATTCAGTTATTTGAAGATGTTAATTATTTGATATGTCCTCAAATTTCCCAGTATTAAAGCTTGCTCTCGGCTGGGTGCAGTGGCTCACACCTCTAATCCCAGCGCTTTGTGGGGCTGAGGAGGGCAGATCATGAGGTCAGGAGTTCAAGACTAGCCTGACCAACATGGTGAAACCTCGTTTCTACTAAAAATACAAAAAACAAAACAAAACAAAAACTAGCTGGGTGTGGTGGTGCACACCAGTAGTCCCAGTTACTTAGGAGGCTGAGGTAAGAGAATCGCTTGAACCCAGAAAGTGGAGGTTGCAGTGGGCTGAGATCATGCCATTGCACTCTAGCCAGGGCAACAGAGGGAGACTCCATCTCAAAAAAAAAAAAAAAAAAAAAAAGCTGGCCGGGCGCAGGTGGCCCACGCATGTAATCCCAGCACTTTGGGAGGCTGAGGCAGGTGTATCACGAGGTCAGGAGATCGAGACCATCCAGGCCAACATGGTGAAACGCCATCTCTACTAAAAATACAAAAATTAGCTGGGCATGGTGGCGTGCGCCTGTAGTCCCAGCTACTTGGGAGGCTGAGGCAGGAGAATTGCTTGAACCTGGGAGGCGGAGGTTGCGGTGAGCCGAGATCGCACCACTGCACTCTAGCCTGGTGACAGAGCGAAACTCCATCTAAAAAAAAAAAAAGAGCTTGCTCTCTTAGCATAAAATCTCTAAGTTTCTGTTCTGAGCTTGTTCTAGTTTTGTCTTCAGTGGCAGTGGGTCAAAAAGGGAAGTTGTCTGTTTTTACTAAGAATTCTATCAGGTCATTTAAAGTAAAAGTACTTCTCTCTTGAGGGGAGCTCTAAAAAAAATTAAAATTAAAAAACAAAATAAAAGCACTGATCTCAGTTTCTAATTTGTTTCTGATAGGTAATACTTAGTAACAGCTGAACTGTTCTCCCAAATGATCAAACTTTTAGTAATGAAATAACGACTCACCTAATAATAACGAGTAATCAATGTTATAATATCTCATTAGCAGGGTGTCTATTTCTAGTAACACACCCTCACATATGCCAGTCCTATGATCTGTCACGTATTGTAGGGCCTAAGGAATTTTGATTAGAAGAAATCTCTGATACTTAAGAACTCTATTTTAGACCGGCCACAAATGATTAATCAGAAATATTACATATGGGCTGGGGGCGGTGGCTGATACCTGAAATCCCAGCACTTTGGGAGGCTGAGGTGGGTAGATCACCTGAGGTCAGGAGTTTGAGACCAGCATGGCCAACATGGTGAAACCCTGTCTCTACCAAAAATACAAAAATTAGCTGGGTGTGGTGGCTGTGCCTGTAATCTCAGCTACTCGGGAGGCTGAGGCAGGAGAATGGCTTGAACCTAGGAGGCGGCAGTTGCAGTGAGACGAGATTGTGCCACTCCACCACAGCCCGGGTAACAAGAGCAAAACTTCATCCCAAAAAAAAAAAAAAAAAAAGATATTATTTGTGGCAGTGTGGATTGCAACAATCACAGTAATGTTAGGTGGTCCCTGGAGAGTGAATGATGGTTCTCATTTATATTTTGGCGGGCTACAGTTGTCTCATATCAAATTATAAATAGCAAAAATAATAAGCATAGATTTCCTGAGTCCTTAGACTGGAAAAGTGAGTCAAAGTGTATGGCAAGAAAGGACAGTCTCTTCAAAAAAGAAAGCTGGAACAATATCCATATGGATAAGAAGCAGCTCACTGGGCCGGGCGCGGTGGCTCAAGCCTGTAATCCCAGCACTTTGGGAGGCCGAGGCGGGTGGATCACGAGGACAAGAGATCGAGACCATCCTGGTCAACATGGTGAAACCCCGTCACTATTAAAAATACAAAAAATTAGCTGGGCATGGTGGTGCGTGCCTGTAATCCCAGCTACTCAGGAGGCTGAGGCAGGAGAATTGCCTGAACCCAGGAGGCGGAGGTTGCGGTGAGCCGAGATCGCGCCATTGCACTCCAGCCTGGGTAACAAGAGCAAAACTCCGTCTCAAAAAAAAACAAAACAACAACAACAACAAAAAAAACACCATAGCTGGGAGCAGTAGTTCACACCTATAGTCTCAACACTTTGGAAGGACAAGGCAAGCCGATTGCTTGAACCCAGGGGTTGGAGACAAGCCTGGGCAACAGGGTGGTGAAACCCCATCTCTACAAAAAACAGAAAAATTAGCTGGGCATGGTGGTGCATGACTGTAGTCCCAGTTATTTGGGAGGCTGAGATGGAAGAATCAGCTGAGCCCAGGAAGGTTGAGGCTGCAGTGTGCCCTGAGGGTTCTACTGCATTCCAGCCCAAACAACAGAGTAAGCCTGTCTCAAAAACAAACAAAAAGAAAACCCCTCATAAACCAAAAATAAAAATGAAAAGTCATGCCATGAACTGGAAAAAAAAAAAAAATTCACAACACATATCTGACAATGGATTTCTATCCAGAGTAAATAAACAAATTCCTGTATATCAATAAAAAGAAAATCCAATTAAAATTGGGCCAAAAAATTGAACACATTAAAAAGTGCTCAACAGCCAGGTGCAGTAGCTCACACCTGTAATCCCAATGCTTTGGGAGACAGAGGTGGGTGGATCACCTGAGGTCAGGAGTTTCACAGCAGCCTGACCAACATGGAGAAACCGCATCTCTACTAAAAATACAAAAAATTAGCAGAGCATGGTGGCACTTGCCTGTAAACCCAGCTACTCGGGAGGTGGAGGCAGAAGAATTGCTTGAACTCAGGAAGCAGAGGTTGTGGTAAGCCGAGATCACACCACTGCACTCCAGCCTGGGTGAGAGAGAAACTCCCTCCCCCGTGTCAAAGAGAAAAAAAAAAAAAAAAAAAAGTTTTCAACATTATTACTTATCAGTGAAATGAAACTCAAAACTGCAGTGAAATACTACTATACAGCCAACAGTATAGCTAAAATTAAAAAGATTATCAACATTAAATGCTGGAGAGGATGTGGAGCAAACGAACTCTAATACAATGCTGATGGGGAGTCCATCATAATAAGAGAATGAATAAATAAGCTGTGACATATTGATTTCATACAGAGCAATACTATTCACAATATATATTTTTTTCTTCTTTATTTTATTTCTTAATGGAGTATGATCACAGAATACTATTTACAATAAAAATGGATGATCTACTGACAACATGGAAGAATATAAAAATGTTACACTAAGTGGAAAAGCCAAACAAAAAAGTATACACTGTGTTATCCAATTTATATAAAATTACAGAACAGGCAAAACAAACCAATGGTGAAAGCTCAGCAGGTGAATAGAGAGGAACATTCTGGAGTGGTAAAAATGCTGTCTTGCTATACATTTGTCAAAACTAAATGGTACAATTGGGATTTCACTGCATGTAAGTTATACATCAATTTTTTAAAATAAAGCTAGAGTTAAAAAAATTATTGATAGTTTGGCTGAGTACAGTGGCTCACACCTGTAATCCCAGCACTTTGGGAGGCCAAGGTGGTCAGATCATGAGGTCAGGAGTTAGAGACCAGCTTGGCCAACACAGTGAAACCCTACTAAAAATGCAAAAATCAGTCAGACGTGGTGGTGTGCACCTGTAGTACCAGCTACCTGGGAGGCTGAGGCAGAAAAATTGATTGAATCTGGGAGGCGGAGGTTGTGGTGAGGCGAGATCAAGCCACTGCACTCCAGCCTGAGTAACAAGAGTGAGACTCCTGTCTCAAAAAAAAAAAAAAAAAATTGATAGCATTTCTGAAGTTTATTTTACCTTAACTCCAAAGACATCATTGCTCTAGGATGGTTTTCTGCCTAATTAAGCTTTTGAAAGTGACACTGGTACAAAATAAAATGAACCAAAATTCTCTGGATATGCACATGCCAACAGAGGAGGAAGTTGGTTGTCCCAAAGAAAGTAAATATGAGACTACAAATGTGCAACAGAAAAACTGTTAAGTGGACAGCTATAAAGGAAAGCAGCTTTTCATCTGAGTCTCTATGGGTGTATTTTCACCAGGCAAAACTGGAAGAAGAAGATCCAGGCAAAGCGAACAGTACGAGCTGAGTCAGACGGCTTGGGGCACACAAGATAACTCAGTGTTGCTGGAAATCAGTTTACAAATTCATTCATTCAATAAATATTTACTGAGGATTAGTATGCTAGATGCTTGCCTAGGCACTGGGGACAGAGATGAACATAAAGATCCTAACCTCATGGGAAGAATGGTGGGGACAGAAAACCAAAACAAAATAGTATAAACAGGATGGTGAAGAACTAACATTAACAGAGACCTGAAGAAAGCAAGGAAGTGAGTCACAGATATCTGAAGGAAGAGCTTTATGGAGGGAGAACAGCCAGGAGACTAGTCTGGCCAGAGGAGTGAGTCAAGGAGAGAGGGCAGGAAAATTGGAAAAGAGGTGAGAGATTGAAGTTGGATATTATCAAACAGGGGAACGGTGATACATAAGGAGCACATGCTGAAATACTGACCAAGCCATGGGTCTTGTTTTGTTTTGTTTTGAGACAGGTTCTTGCTCTGTCACCCAGGCTGAAGTAGTGGTACAATCCTGGCTCAGTGCAGCCTCCACCTCCTGAGCTCAAAGGATTCTCCCATTTTTGCCTCCTGAGTAGCCTGCTACCAAGCCTAACTTTTTTTTTAAAGTAGAAGTCTCCCTTTGTTGTCCAGGCTAGCATTGCTGAGCTCAAGTAATCCTCCTGCCTTGACCTCCTAAGGTACTGCAATTACAGGTGTGAGTCACCACACCCAGCCCAAGGCAAGGGTCTTGAATGCCTAACAGTAAACAACACTACAGCAGAATGTATTCATTCTTTGCTACATTACCCTGTTTCATCACTCCTATCCTTTTGCGGCTTTCTATCATTTCTTAAGACTTGATTTCAGCCCTCCATATAATGTAGTGCTTAAAATCAATCAATTTTGGCCAGACACGGTGGCTCAAGCCTGTAATCCCAGCACTCCGGGAGGCTGAGGCAGGCAGATCACCTTAGGTCGGGAGTTCAAGACCAGACTGACCAACATGGAGAAAACCTGTCACTACTGAAAATACAAAATTAGCAGGGCTTGGTGGCAGGTGCCTGTAATCCCAGCTACTTGGGAGGCTGAGGCAGGAGAACCGCTTGAACCGGGGAGGCAGATGTTACAGTGAGTGGAGATCAAGCCCTTGCACACCCCCTTGGGCAAGAAGAGTGAAACTCATCTCAAAAGAAAAAAAATTAGTCAAGTCTTAGCTATGCCACTGTGGGAGAAGTTATGTAATCTTTCTGTGCGCCTAGTTTCCTCAACGGTAAAATGAGGATAATACAGCATCTTCCTCATAGAGCTGTTCTGAAGAATAAATAGCTTTATATATAAAGTACTCAGAATAGTGCCTAAGCATACATTAAAAGACTGGTCATAGCCGGGCGCGGTGGCTCACGCCTGTAATCCCAGCACTTTGGGAGGCTGAGGCGGGTGGATCACGAGGTCAAGAGATCGAGACCATCCTGGTCAACATGGTGAAACCCCGTCTCTACTAAAAATACAAAAAATTAGCTGGGCATGGTGGCGCGTGCCTGTAGTACCAGCTGAGGCAAGAGAATTGCCTGAGCCCAGGAGGCGGAGGTTGCGGTGAGCCGAGATCGTGCAATTGCACTCCAGCCTGGGTAACAAGAGCGAAACTCCGTCTCAAAAAAAAAAAAAAGACTGGTCATTATTCTATTTTTGAACCAGGATGTATTGAGGGCCTACTATGCGCTAGGCACTTCTCTACATGCTTGGGAGGAATCTGTGGACAAAATAAACCCAACAACCTCTCCTCCACCCGTACCTTGGAATTTACATTTTAGTGTCAGAATTGACACACTTTCTATAAAGGACCAGAAGGTAAATATTTTTTTTCTTAGCAGGCCATAAGGTCTCTGTTACAACTACTCCAACTCTGTCACTGTGGTGGAAAAGCAGCCACAGAAAAGATGTAAATGATCGAGTATGGCTATGATCCAACAAAACTTTATTTATGGGCAAGAAAGGTAAATTATATATATATATATATTATTTTTTTTTTCTCAAGACAGAGTTTTGCTCTTGTTGTCCGGGCTGGAGTGCAGTGGGGCAATCTTGGCTCACTGCAACCTCTGCCTCCCAAGTTCAAGAAATTCTCCTGCCTCAGTATCCTGAGTTGCTGAGATTATAGGCACACACCACCATGCCTGGCTAATTTTTTGTATTTTTAATGGAGATGGGGTTTCACCATGTTGGTCAGGCTGGTCTTGAACTCCTGACTTCAGATGATGTGCCCACTTTGGCCTCCCAAAGTGCTGGGATTACAGGCCACTGCGCCCAGCCTATAATTTTCATGTTACAAAATACATACTTACTTTGAATTTTGTCCAACTATTAAAAATTTTAAAGACCATTCTTAGCATTCTTAGCTTGTAGGTAGTGGGCCAGATATGGCCAGTGGTTGTAACTTGCTGACCCTGTTCTAGCAAGTTCTTAATCCGCAGTCCCCCACTCCCAAGGTTCATAGATTAGCAGTAGAATCCCAAATCCTTGCATCTGTATGTACAATTTTGTGCATATGTGCAGTTCGGGTAAGAGGAATGAGAAGGTACACAGCTTTTATCAGATTTCCCAAGGGGTCTCTTATCATAAAAGTCCATTCTGGCTCTTACGATTTCATGACTAAATCCATCTGAAACTCATCCTTCCCCTACAACCACCTGTAACTCACCTTCCCATATTCATTACACAGAGTCACCCTCACACAACACAGAACTTAAGGGCTCCAGAGTACTGCACGTTCTCACTAGTCTGTCTGCCTCACCCCTGCAAATGACCTCGTCATTCTCTCAGAAAGTATCTCCAAACTCCTTTGTTTCAGTTTTAAAGGAGCAGATATTCTCAACATATAATGTGTATTAACCTTAGACTCTACATATCATAATTAACAGAACCTTTAGAAAGACGGGCTAAAAAATAACCTGAAACCAATCACTTCAGTTGCCTTGTCTCTCCATCTTCAGCGTACCTGTATTTATATAACATATATTTTGTCCACCTTGCTGTTTCAAATATTGAATAAAAACCGTCCTTCCTACCAAAGGTCAGTATTTCCACTCAAGCACTGACTGCTATCCCCTCACCTAACTAAAGACTCTGCTAAGGCCATTATTCCTATCCACACACCAAACTACCATCTACTTCTTAACCTACTCTGATCAGCCTTTTGGCCCACCCGTCTCTTTAAGAGGTTCTTATCAAATTTCAACTACATCACTTAATAACATGGTCAATTTTTAATCCTCATCTTATTCTTAGCAGTATTTTATACAGTTGACTACTTCCTCCATCTTGAAACTTTCTTCCTTAGTACTCCAGATGTCACACCCTCCTGGCTTTTCTGCTCCCATTACTCTACGCTTCTCTTCTGACTGGAGGGCTACTAGTCATCTGCCTTCTTCTCCATTTAATATTCTCTATTTCATGTCCGCCAGACCACAGGTTAGTATCTATAAAATATGGCTCCCAGATCATCTCCCTAGTCCATAATTTAACTGCTGTTGTCCAGTATAATTTCAAAAATCACTATAGTTCCCACCACCACCAGTTACCACCGCCAGAATTTCCTCCTTCATTATAACCATCATATCCTCCACCACTGCCACCATATCCACCACCCTGGTTTCCCTATCCTGGCCCGCCACCACCATAGCCCCCTCTACTACTATAACCAGGACCATCACTATAGTTGCCACCACCACCTCCAAATCCATTATATCCACCATCACCTCCTCCTTAACTACCTCTGCTGCCACCACCTCTACCACCATAGCTTCCTCTTCCACCAAAGTTTCCAGCATGGCCAAAATTACCTCCACCACCTCCAAAGTTTCCTCTGCGACCCATGAAATCGCCAGGTCCACCTCCACAACCTCTCTGTGATCCAGCAGACTGAATCTCTTGTTTAGAAAGGGTCTTTTTCAGCATCCACAGCCATGAAGGAAGTAAGTGACCTAAGTGACAACATGTCAGAGGGTAGTGATGATTCTGGATTACACGGAGCCAGTTCCACAAGAAACCTAACAGAAAAAATGCAAAGGGAGCCTTGGCAGTCAAAGTGGCTAAGGGAGATTTTGTTTGTATTTTCTGCAATTGTTCTTTCAGAAAGGGAAAAGATTACAGCAAACTTTTCAATTGCTATTTGGTTAATATGTACTATCTCGAAGAAGTACATATTAACTCAAGGGCAGGAGTAATGAAACTTTGAACAAGGTTTCAGTTCTTAGTTTGTAAGGTACATTACATTTTATATTCATTTATAGTAGACAACCTTTTAAGATTGCTTTAATTAGTATCTGAGGCTGATTTTTAAGTGGCATTCTTTTCAACCATCTATAAAAAAAGGTTTTCTTCAAATGTTTAACACTAAAATTAGGAATTAGCTGTACCAATACACACACACACACACACACACACACACACACACACACAAAACTGATGGTTGGTATTTGAGATAAAAATTTGTTCAATATGGAACCTAGTGGTTTATTTACTGCAAAATCAAAACAGAGCTGTGAATTTACTACCTCCATTCAAAATAAATAAGTTATATGAAATACAGATTCTGGCATAGACATGATATAAAAATCAAAATCAGTGGATTGAATCTCTGTATTTCATTTGCTCACAAACTTGCACACACTATTATTCTGCAAAATAAACAACTGCAGCAAAGAAAACAAAAACTGCCTTTTTGCAAACAAGTCTAAAAGCATCCTTCCAGAAAAGCCAAAATAAACATGCACATATATATATACATGTATAAAGTGTTACTGTTCAATACAAATGCTCTATCTTGGAAAAATTTAACTGCATGGTTAAAAAAAAACCAAAACAAAATAAAATGTACAACGTCTTAAGCCATTAAAGTGGCAAAATACAAAACACACCAAAATCACTGTTTTTATGACAATTAACATACACAAAAAATACTGATCAAAACTGAGGAAGTAAATACTTGGACTGATAAAATATCTATTGTTGGGAGAATTTTTCTTCAATTTAAATGTCTTCTCATCTCTAAAAAAAAAATCTTAAAAGTGCTAACTTTGTATAAAGCAGGCAAATTCTTCAAGTAATTTGCTATTAATGTAAGCCAGTTTTTAATAAATCTCAATAAAAAAAACTAAGAAACTAAAGTGAAACAGGAAGATAGACATGGAGAAAAAAATGACAAGTTGTAGCTGGACAAAGCAATAAAACACTGCTGTACCATCTTAGCCTCATTTTAATTAGACACATAAGCTGAGAAATTTAGGTATCTGCTGATTTAGCACACTAACTCTTTTAGATTTGCTAAAATGTACACAACAGTCAACAGGTATACATAAAAAGTCCGAAGGAAAAGAATGCCACTTAAAAATCAGCATCAGATACTAATACAGTGAAAAAGGCTGGTGAAACAAATACCGTCCAGACTTTTTAACATCATACATTCTCAGGGATCTCCACAAACTAGTAGGTGTCCTGGCTGTCTCTGTTATAGTCTTTCTTTCTACGGGTGAGGCCTCAAATGAATTGCAGCTATCCTGGTATTCCTGTGGTGGCACTTTGTATGAAAAAGGGCATGTACTCCAAAATATTTTTGTAGGGTCTTTGGCCCATCACCAAAGAGTATGAAAGAAACTAATATAGAATTTTTCTTACTGATAGCAGTTACTCATTGTAGTAAAATAAAATATGATCCTAGGAGCGAATCTTGGAGGAAAAAAAAAAGGGCTTTCCACTTCACAATTATGCCCATTCATAGTGTGGTATTTCTGAAGAATTTTATCAACTGTATCATGATCATCAAAATTCACAAGGGGAAATCCTCTTTTTTCCACTCTGCCTATCTTCCATAACTTCTATGGTTTCAATCTTGCCATACTTTTCAAAGTAGTCTCTCAAATTATACTCCTCTGTATCTTCAATACCACCAATAAAAATTTTCTTCACCGTTAGATGGGCATCAGGCTTTACAGAATCATCTCTAGAAACAGCTCTCTTTTGGTTCCACCACACGCCCACCAACCTTGTGTGGCCGACCACACACTGCTGCATCCACCTCTTCAACACAAGAATAAGTCACAAAACCAAAGCCCTTGGAACATTTTGTTTGGGGGGACGGGGTCTCTCATTACCACACAATCTTTGAGCGTGCCCCACTTCTCAAAATGTTCTCTTAGGCCGGGCGCGGTGGCTCAAACCTGTAATCCCAGCACTTTGGGAGGCCGAGGCGGGTGGGTCACGAGGTCAAGAGATCAAGACCATCCTGGTCAACATGGTGAAACCCCGTCTCTACTAAATATACAAAAAATTAGCTGGGCATGGTGGCGCGTGCCTGTAGTCCCAGCTACTCAGGAGGCCGAGGCAGGAGAATTGCCTGAACCCAGGAGGCGGAGGTTGCGGTGAGACGAGATCGCGCCATTGCAATCCAGCCTGGGTAACAAGAGCGAAACTCCGTCTCAAAAAAAAAAAAAAAATGTTCTCTTAAACTATCATCTGTAGTTTCAAAGCTCAGACCACCAATAAACACTATTTTCAAATGCTCTGGTTCCTTTAAATCATGGTCCTCCTCCCCCCAGCGGCAATGGCGAGTGGGACAGAGTGACTAGGCGGGGCTTCACCTCCATTTTGAGATCGGATTTTCCTCTTCCAATTTGAACTCAATATCGCTAAAAAGCTTTTAAATCTTCATTATTTAGGTCCCTAGGTAATACATCAACTCCTCTGGGAGGTCTTCCTTCCCTAATGATCCCACCAAAATTAGACACCCGCATCCCCAGTCACCTAACCTTGCTATATTTTTTTTCATATTTATCGCTTCCTGAAATTATACTTACACACACATATCCTTTCCTCAAGTTCTTGAGAGTGGGCCTACGATAGTGCCTAGCACTTAGTAGATGCTCCATAATTATTTCTTGAGTGAATGTACTATTATTTTTCTAATCGCTGAGGCTTGAAATTTCAGGCATTACTGGATGAGCTTTTTCTGATTTTTTTTTTTTTTTGAGACGGAGTTTCACTCATGTTACCCAGGTTGGAGTGCAATGGCGCTATCTCGGCTCACCGCAACCTCCGCCTCCTGGGTTCAGGCAATTCTCCTGCCTCAGCCTCCTGAGTAGCTGGGATCACAGGCACGCACCACCATGTCCAGCTAATTTTTTGTATTTTTTTTTTTTTAGTAGAGACGGGGTTTCACCATGTTGACCAGCATGGTCTGGATCTCTTGACCTCGTGATCCACCCGCCTCGGCCTCCCAAAGTGCTGGGATTACAAACGTGAGCCACCGCGCCCGGCCTTTTTTCTGATCTTAATAACAGAACAATAAAGAATTTAGAATAGCAGTTTAGCTGAAATGCATTAATACATAAGTATGAGCGTAGCTGGCCAGACTTGGAGGCTCATACCTGTAATTCCAGCAGCACTGTGGGAAGCAAACGCAGGAAAACCACTTGAGCCCCCCAAAACAAAAAATTAGCTGGGTGTGGTGGTGGGCACCTATAGTCCCAACTACTGGGGAGGCTGAGGTGGGAGGGTGGCTTGAGCCCAGGAGGTTGAGGCTGCAGTGAGCTGTGATGATGCTACTGCACTCCAGCCTGGGAATGCAGAACAAGTGAGACACTGACTCAAAAATAAATATGTGCATAATAGCAAATATTTCCCTGATTAATTTCCAGTACTAAAAAATCTACCGAAAAAACAAGATAGGCTGGGTCGGGTGGCTCACGCCTCTAATCCCAGCACTTCAGGAGGCCGAGGAGGGCGGATCACGAGGTTAGGAAACCGAGACCATCCTGGCCAACACGGTGAAACCCGTCTCTACTAAAATACAAAAAATTAGCCAGTGTTGGCGCATGCCTCAAGTCCCGGGACTCAGCCTCGGGACACAGCGAGACTCTGTATCAAAAAAAAAAAAAAAAAAAAAAAAGGCAAATAACACAGTTTGAAGGTGAGCTTCTAAGACTCTATAAAGAATTTTGAGGCCGGGCGCAGTGGCTCACACCTGCAATACCGGCACTTTCGGAGGCAGAGGGGGGTGGATCACTTGAGGTCAGGAGTTCGAGACCAGCCTGGCCAACATATCGAAACTCCATCTTTACTAATAATAGAAAAATTAGCCAGGCGTGGTGGCACGTGCCTGTAGTCCCAGCTATTTGGGAGGCTGAGGCAGGGGAATCAACCTGGGAGGCGGAGGTTGCAGAGAGCGGAAATCGCACCACTGCACTCCAGTCTGGACAACAAGAGCAAGAGTCTGTCTCTCCCCGCCCCCAAAAAAGAATTTCGGTTGTTTTCCACACTCTAAAAGCACTGTGAAGAAGAAATGCTCACTCGGTAAATGACACAAACTCCACCGTTATGTTACTAAACAATCTCAGCTCCTTAAGAGAAACTCAATGGGAACAGTATTTTACCCTAATTACCTCCTTTCAGAAAAGACTGGGTGGGGGTGGTAGATGCACGAAACCCCCAACTCATCAAGTCGAGCGCGCCCAACAAGTTAACCCAGAAGGTAAACTTGTCGGGATACCGTAGCTAGATGAAGCGAGAGAACTCTCCTTGGGCTAGGGACTGACTTCAAGAAAATAACGAATCGGAGCGGACACGAGGAAAGCAAAAAGGGAAGGCGACAGGGCTGCCATGCTCCTAACTCCACCCTCCCGCGCTCAGCCTGGAGAAGGCCCAGTCTCGCTGGCTACTGCCCCTCCTTCCACCTCTTCCCAAACCCACCGAGCGGCGGCAGGAAAGGTCCCGCAGCCCTCTTCTCCCCTCCCCCAAACCGGGAGCTGGGGAGGCCCAGAGAGGTTAAGAGCTTCCGTTCCTTCCCCGCCCAGAAGTGAAGAGGTGGGAAGTGGAATTGCGAGTTCGTCCCGTCTCGGCCTCCCTCTCCCTCCACGCTTACCCGGGGCTCCGTTTCCGCCCAAGCCCGAGACTTACTCGTCAGCCCAGCAGCCACCGCAGCTGGGTCCCCGCGTACCGCCACAGCCCCTATTCCAGTGCCGCCCCCCCCACCCCCAGCTGCAAGCTCCCGTGGGTTCCGGGGCAGTAGGAAGAATTACTTCCGCTGGGTCAGGCCGCTTTCTGCGAAGCGCGGGAGACACGTACCTGGTGAAGCGAGGACGCAGAGTGTGTCGCTACTTCCGTCTGGAGGAAGTGCATACGCCCTACTCTCTTCTCCTATAGTAGGCCAGCCTATGAACGCCACCGGCAAATTTCGACCAATCCGAGTCTAGCTCTTCTGGATTCCCAGAATGCAGCGCCAACCCAGATCCAATAACTATAGGGACGCATCCTTAGAGAGGCTCTATGGAGTCGGAGACAGCACTGCATTCTGGGATTCGTAGTTTCTTTGGTGGATACCGTCGGCGTTGCGACCAAGGCAGGCCTGCATCCTGGAACTTGTAGTTTCTCGTACTGAGTGTTAAGATTTTGATGGTTTTAGAGATTGTCCTTGCCTCTCCTGTAGGGGTACGCTTGGAGGTGGGAGACTGCACAGCAAAGATTGAAAAGTGGGAGGGCGGTTTATTTGCTAACAAGATCGTGCTCTTTATGAAGCATTATCTGTCCCTTGTGAAAAATAGCTGTGCGTGCTGAAGAGCCAGCACAGCAATAACTAGCTCAATCGGCTGACCTCATTTCCTCTCTTCCCGGTAGAATTCAGTGTTAACTGAAAACTAACCATGCCCCCACTCCACCCCCGAGGGTCCTGCCTCTGCCTCTGTTTGCTCAGGTATCTTGGATTCTGAGCTCACGAACAGAAAATCCAACAAGTTTTGGGACCTTCTTTCTCACTCCACGCTCCACTTCACACCCCCTGTCTTTCCTGTGGTAAGATATACAGGCACCTTTCCTGGAAGGCTGAAACAGCTAAATAAAGTTCTCCATCTACTGTTTTCCAGGAGTGTCGCCTGAAGAGAATGTATGTAGGGCCAAGACAACATTGCAAGTTGCTCAACGAGGCACTCTGCGTGCTCAAAAAATAGATAATAGGCTATCCGGAGTTTATTGAACTAATTGAGAACTTGCCTGAAAGGATTTTTTCTTTTTTAAATTTAGTTGATTTGGTAGATAAAATGCATTGTTTCTTTTTTTTTTTTTTCTTCTAGAATTAATTGCAATAATCAAGGAGATTGTCCTGTATGAACTTTTCAAAGACTTTGTAGAAATCAGAACAAATATTTAAATATTTTTTGGCTGTAATGGTAGCTCGAAGTAGAGTTCGGTGGGGAGGACAGGCGTGGAGATGCAGATGAAGAGGCTGTAGGTCCATTTTCTTTTTTTCTTTTATTGAGAGGGAGTCTTGCTTTGTCATCCAGGCTGGAGTGCAGTGGTGCAATCTTGGCTCACTGCAGCCTCCACCTCCCAGTCTCAAGTAATTCTCGTACCTCAGCCTTCTGAGTAGCTGGGATTACAGGTGCGCACCACCACGCCTGGCTACTTTTTAGTGTGTTTTTCGTAGAAGCAGGGTTTCACCGTGTTGGCCAGCCTGGTCTCAAACTCATGACCGCAAGTGATCTGCCCACCTTCACCTCCCAGAGTGCTGGGATTACAGGCATGAGCCACTCTGCCCGGCCTAAAAAATCCTTAGATTCATACTAAAATCCCATTAAAGTAATTTATATTTAACAAATGTCTCTAAATTACTGGAACTGGAAAATCCCGCTAACATAAATAACAATTCTATGTAAATCTGTAGTACAGAGTTTTCAGAATATAATCTCATTTTATCTATTTAGAAATTTTGAGAAATGGATCAAATGTTTTTATTTTCATCTATTTACAATATCTGTAGGGGAAACAGCTTTACAGAAGATAAAGAAATTCTGATTCTCTCAATATACTTAAGAAAAACATTTTTATATGAAAAGTTTAGGGCCGGGCGTAGTGGCTCACGCCTGTAATCCAAGCACTTTAGAGGCCAAGGCCGGCGATCACCTGAGGTCGGGAGTTCAAGACCAGCCTGACCAACATGGTGAAACCCCGTCTTTAAAAAAAAAAAAAAAAAAAAGATAGAAAAAAAGAGAAAAATTTAAATATATTAGCAAAATAACAGAGTGAATATTGTGAATGAATTATCATAAACAGAATAATTTTTTTTTTTTTTTTTTTTTTTTGAGACGGAGTTTCGCTCTTGTTACCCAGGCTGGAGTGCAATGGCGCGATCTCGGCTCACCGCAGCCTCCGCCTCCTGGGTTCAGGCAATTCTCCTGCTTCAGCCTCCTGAGTAGCTGGGACTACAGGCACGCGCCACCATGCCCAGCTAATTTTTTGTAGTTTTAGTAGAGACGGGGTTTCACCATGTTGACCAGGATGGTCTCGATCTCTTGACCTCGTGATCCACCCGCCTCGGCCTCCCAAAGTGCTGGGATTACAGGCTTGAGCCACCGCGCCCGGCCAAACAGAAGAATTTTTAAAATATAAGTAGGCCAGGTGTGGTGGCTCAGTTTTATCCCAACACTTTGGGAGGCCCAGATGGGAGGATCCCTTGATTCCAGGAGATCAAAACCAGCCTGATCAACAAAAGGAGACCCTGTCTCCACTAAAAATACAAAAATTAGCTGGGCATGGTGGCATGGCCTATAGTCCCAGGTACTTGGGAGGCGTAAGTGGGAGGATTACTTGAGCCTGGGAGGTCAAGGCTGCAGTGAGCTATGATCATACCACTGCACTTCAGCCTTGGTGACAGAGCAAGACCCTGTCTCCAAAACAAAATAAAAGGTGGACACTGTGGCTCACCCTTGTAATTCCAGCACTTTGGGAGGCTGAGGTGGGCAGATAGCTGAGCCTCAGATGTTTGAGACCAACCTGGGATATATGGTGAAACTCCATCTCTACTATTTAAAAAAAAAAAAAAAAAAAAAAAATATATATATATATATATATATAAATTAAAAGAAACAAATATAAGTAGAAGCTTTTCATAAAATAAAGTTATTCATATAGAAGTGTTATCATTATCTCTTTCTGGATACTCCCTCCAATAGTAGACAGGATTTGGAGTTGCCAACATGATCATATTCTATTTATTTATTTTTATTTGTTTTGAGACAGGGTCTAGCTCTGTCACCCAGTGCAGTGGTGCAATCAGGGCTCACTGCAGCCTCAACCTGTTGGACTCAAGTGATCCTTCTGCCTCAGCTTCCCAAGTAGCTGGGTCTACAGGCAGGCACCACATGCCCGGCTAATTTTTAATTTTTTTTGTAAAGACAGGGTCTCACTTTGTTGCCAGGCTGGTCTCAAACTCCTGGAATCAAAGGATCCTCCCACCTGGGCCTCCATATATTACTGGAATTGCAGGCGTGAGCTCCTGCCCCTGGCCACACATTATTTTAGACTATGAATTTGTTCCTCTCCGGTGCAAATAATATGCCAAATCTAAAACAGTTATAGTTCTGTAAACAAAAGAGTGTCGCTATTACTAAGATGCTCATCCTTTAAGACTAAGCTGAATGTGAAGTCAGTCTGGAGACATACTGAGGCAAAATTAATCATATTCTTTGTACTTTTGTGGCATGTTTGTTATTTTTTTGAGATGCCGGGTCACTTTGTGGTCTAGGCTGGACTGCAGTGGTTTGTTCTCGGCTCACTGAAGCCTCGACTTTGAGCTCATGCAATCCTACCGTGGTCTCAGCCTCCTGGGTATCTGGGACTACAGGCACTCACTACCATGGGCCGCTTAGTTTTGTTTTAGGTTTTTGGGTTTTGTTTTGTTTGTTTTTGTAGAGACGGGGTCTCCCTGTATTGCTCAGGCTGGTCTCAAACTCCTGAGATCAGCGATCCTCCTGCCTAAGCCTCCCAAAGCTGTGGGATTACAGGTGCAAGCCACCAAGCCCGGCTACATTTTGTATATTGCGGTGTGTTAATTATATTACATTATATTGTAGCCCATTTTCAGGTGTTTCCTCCACTATTTAAGCACCGTGCATTCCCAATTTTATCTAGTATCTTTGTATTCTCTGCTACTAGCTTAGTCCTGGCAATAGGCACTCAGCGCCTGTTTAACAAGTAATTAATCAATGTGTATATGGATGTGAATGATGTCCGAACACAAATCTGATAAGACGTATCACTATTACATGAACAAATTCCATTTATTTTCCTTCAACCCGATGACTGAATTAAGCTATCATTCATTTTTGTTCAAATAGTATATTCTTCCTTCTGTGCCAACAGGCTAGAATCATTTTCCGCAATGAAAACCGTTTTTAGGGCTTAAAAAGTGTCGTCCACGAGAAAAAACGATTTAACCCTGGATTCTAGGTTTTGTCATTCTCACACAGCCCTTTACCCTTCCCCTCTGCCCTTCCACACTGTTAAAATAACATAGAACTATAGAAAGAGGAGCCGCTCAGCCAACAACAGAGCGGCGAGCTCACAGCTCACGGGACAGGTTACACGGACCGCCGGGAAGGCAGCAGGCGGGAGGCAGATTCTGCGCACGCGCCGACGGCGGCCCGCCAGGCGTCCCGGGGCTGGGCCTGCGCCGCTTTTGCAGCAGTCGGGTGGGAAGCCGGGTGTCTTCCGCGTGGCCTACTGAAGCTGCGGCGTCCCCACCGCTCATCACTCGCGGGATGCTCTTTCTGGCGTTAGGCCGCCCGTGGGCGGTCGATCTGCGGCTCGGCGGGAGGAGGACGGCATTGTGGGCGGCCGCCGCGTTCCTAGGCCCCAGGGCCTTTGTCTCTCGAGCGGCCTTCTGCAGCAAGCTCTCAGGGCCGGTCGCCGGCGGGAGCACGGGACCCTGGAGAGCCGCGCGCCTTCTCCAGCGTCCCGGCCGAGCGCAGGTCGGACGTCAGAGGGCCAGTGTCCCGAGTGAGGCGGGGAGGGCGGGCGTCGCGTCAGGCCTGGGGAGCCCTGGGAGCTCTCCGCGATCTTTCCGGGTTGTCCTTGACTGGAGCGCGTGGGAGCCCCCTCTGCGGGGCTTGCAGAAGTAGCAGTCCGAGGGCCCCGGGATGCTCAGCATCCGCGATCTAGGAGAACGGCTGGAAAGTGCTTACTTTTATGGTGGTTCCAAATCCAGCGGGTTTTGTGGTGACAGCTGTATGTAGTTCCTTTTCTACCCTTGAGCAGAAGCTTAGAAGTGTAACTTTGCAAAGAAAATTGGATGCAGCACCTTGAAATAGAACGGAGAGCCAGGTTAAACCTGACTTTGAGCTTGCTCTACTTTTAGTAGGTAGCTGTACTTTTTTTTTTTTTTTTTTTTTTAAAGACGGGGTTTCACCATGTTGGTCAGGCTGGTCTTGAACTCCCGACCTCAGGTGATCCTCCCGCCTTGGCCTCCAAAGTGCTTGGATTACAGGCGTGAGCCACCACGCCTGGCCAGGTAGCTGTGCTTTTAAGACTTACTTTGGTCTCTGGGAAAAGGGGTGATGCAGATGTTAATTCTTTAATTTTGATTTGAATAAACTGTCTCCCAATTCTAACCTGTAAAATATCAGGATTGGCAAACCTGCTTAAAACCTGGAAGAAATGCATAAAATGGAAATTGGAATCTAACTAAATTTCAGCATTGAGGAATTAGACATGGCTTTTACATTTTGAAGTGTATACACTGTGAAACTCATTTTCAGATGTTTGGGGAACCCTTCTGTTCCCTTGAAATTTGATGTAGGATTTCAAGTAAATTTTATTTCTTTTATATTTATTTTTTTTTTGAAAGTGGTCTCGCCCTGTCGCCCAGGCTGGAGTGCATTGGCGCGGTCTTGGCACACTGCAACCTCTGCCTTCCCGGTTCAAGCGATTCTCCTGCCTCAACCTTCCCAGTAGATGTAATTACAGGCGCGCTCCATCACACCTG
Source organism: Sapajus apella (assembly GCF_009761245.1). NCBI lineage: Eukaryota > Metazoa > Chordata > Mammalia > Primates > Cebidae > Sapajus > Sapajus apella. The sequence continues at coordinate 24,838,801 of NW_022436943.1, read as the reverse complement.
GCTAATATTTTTGTATTTTTAGTAGAGACCGGTTTCACCGTGTTGGCCAGGCTGGTCTCAAATTCCTGACCTCAAATTATCCACCCTCCTTGGCTGGGATTATCCACCTTCCAAAGTTCTGGGATTACAGGTGTGAGCCGCTGCCCTGGGCCAAATTTTATTTATTGTCAAGAAATAAAAAAGGACCAGGGAATACACGGTATTTACAAGGTATTTAGAGAAATAGTTGATCTTGGGGCCGGGCATGGTGGCTCACGCTTGTAATCCCAGCACTTTGGGAGGGCGAGGCGGGTGGATTACCTGAGGTCAGCAGTTCAAGACCAACCTGGCCAACACGGTGAAACCCTGTCTCAAAAAAAAAAAAAAGAAAAAGAAAGAAATAGTTGATCTTTTTTTTTAATACTAACATATAAATATTTTAGAAGTCTTTAAAAAAAAAAAAAAGGCCTGGACTTTAAATATAATCTGAGTTTGCAGAGTGTTTTATTTATTTTAGTAAAATTTTGGTTTTTTTGAGATGGGGTCTTGCTGTGTTGCCCAGGCTGGCCTTAAACTCCTGGGCTCAAGTGATCCACTTCAGTCTCCCCAGTAGCTGGGGCTACAGACATGTTCCATTACGCCAGCTAAATGTATTTATTTATTTATTTTAAAGATGGGGTTTCACCATGATGGCCAGGCTGGTTTTGAACTCCTGACCTCAGGTGATCCACCCACCTCGGCCTCCCAAAGTGCTGGGATTACAGGTGTGAGCCACCAATGTATTTATTTTTTGAAAAGGTGTTGCATTTAAATAGAGTGGAATGATGTCCTCATTAACAGTGGAGTAGAAGAAACTTCCACGATTTTTACTTGTTCAACATCACTCTAGACCTAGAAACCTGAGAGCTGGGATGCAAACCTAGCAGACTCCAACTCTGCAGTTTTCTACTTGTGACTAGAATTAAGGCAAGCCATTCTGTCAGCTAATTGATTTCTTTAGCTCTAGATTATTTGGGAGAATTCCTTATGTCACCTCACATGACAAGTTCTCTTCATTACAATTTTATTTTTTTGAGACAGCGTCTCGCTCTCTTGCCCAGGTTGGAGTGCAGTGGTGTGATCTCAGCCCACTGCAACCTCTGCTGCCTGGGTTCAGGTGATTCTCCTGCCTTGGCCTCTTGAGCAGCTGGGATTACAGGCACCCTATTGGCTGGACTGTTCTTGAACTCATGACCTCAAGTGATCCACCCTCCTCAGCCTCCCAAGGTGCTAGGATTACAGGCATGAGTCACCCTCCTGCTCTCTTTACTGCAATTTTAAAAATAAACTTTAGGCCGGGCACGGTGGCTCATGCCTGTAATCCCAGCATTTTAGGAGGCCAAGGTGGCAGATTACTTGATGTCAGGGGTTCAAACCAGCCTGGCCAACATGGTGAAACCCCGTCACTACTGAAAATAAATTAGTGGGCGCATGGTGGCGGGTGCCTATAATCCCAACCCCATGGTGGGGTGCTGAGACAGGAGAATCGCTTGAACCCTGGAGGCGGAGGGAGGTTGTAGTGAGCCGAGATCATGCCATTGCACTCTAGCCAGGGCAACAGAGTGAGACACTGTCTCAAAAAAAAAAAAAAAAAACTTTAAAAAATTTAAGAAGGTTGATTGACCATAATGGTCTCTGTTTCAATAGATCCCTGTTTGTTGGGAAGGATGTGTTCGATGCTCACATACGCCATCTGACAAATCAGAAGATGGAAGGCTTATTTATACTGGCATTATGGCCCGAGCAGTGTTTGGTGAGTAATTGGAAGTGAGGATATTTACTCTTTTTTTTTTCTTTTAATTGTCAAAATATTCTTACCATATGTTATTTGTTATGGCATCCCTTAATTACAAGACATAAGGAAAATTAGATTTTCTTTTTTTGTTGTTGAGGTGTGTTGATAAGATGCAGAGACATTTGCATTTTTAGATTTTTTTTTTTTGAGACAGAGTCTCACTCTTTTGTCCAAATTGGAGTGCAGTGGCACGATCTTGGTTCACCACAACCTCTGACTCCCACCTTCAAGCGATTCTCCTGCCTAAGCCTCCTGAGTAGCTGGGATTACAGGCGTGCGCCACCACACTTGACCAATTTTTGTATTTTTAGTAGAGACAGGGTTTCACCATGTTGGCCAGGCTGGTCTTGAACTCCTGACATCAAGTAATTTGCCACCTTGGCTTCCTAAAGTGCTGGGATTATAGGCGTGAGCCACCATGCTTGGCCATTTTTAGGTTTTAAAAAGATGTTAGAAGGCTGTATTATTTGTGATGTTATGACTAGGCACTCAGACTTTCTTTGGTCATCTCTCACAGGATGTTTAACAAAATAAAAACAAAAAGTGTCTATATATGGCCGGGCGCAGTGGCTCACGCCTGTAATCCCAGCACTTTGGGAGGCCGAGGCGGGTGGATCACGAGGTCAAGAGATCTAGACCATCCTGGTCAAAATGGTGAAACCCCGTCTCTACTAAAAATACAAAAATTAGCTGGGCATGGTGGCGCATGCCTGTAATCCCAGCTACTCAGGAGGCTGAGGCAGGAGAATTGCCTGGACCCAGGAGGCGGAGGTTGCGGTGAGCTGAGATCGCACCATTGCACTCCAGCCTGCGGAACAAGAGCGAAAATCTGTATCAAAAAAAAAAAAAAAAAAAAAATTGTCTATATAATGTTTGAATATGCAGCCTTAGCCCCCAGGTAGCTGGGACTACTGATGCGTGCCACTACGACGCACAGCTAATGTTTGTATTTTTTGTAGAGATAGGTTTTTACCATGTTGCTCAGGCTGGTCTCAAACTCCAGACCTCAAGTGATCCGCACACCTCGGCCTCCCAAAGTACTGGGAGTACAGGTGTGAGCCACCATGACCAGCCCATTGCCAGTGATTGTTAATTGAGCAATAAATAATTACTGATATCATCATAGTATTCATTGTGAATTTTGTCAGGAACTTTGTGTCAGGGATGTTGCTCAAAGATAATGCAGAATCCTAAGGTCTGGTAGAAAAAAAGAATACATCATAATAATCATAATAAGTAATTTATTAGAATAGATTTGAGTTCAGAAGGCAGATACGTTATTTTCAGGTTAGGGAGAGGATGAGATAGGACAGACAGGATCAGGATAGAATTTTAGCTGGGTCTTTTAAGATAAGTAGGATATGAATATGAAGATGTACAGGAAGGGCACCCCAAGCTTGGAAGTCGTGTGAGCAAAGACATGAAGATGGGAAGTCCCAGAATACGTTTAGAAATAGCAATTATTCACAGCAGGCAAAATAATAGTGTATATGTATATTAGTTTCCTCTGGTTTCTGTAAAAAATTGCTACAAGTTTGGTGAATTAAAACCAACTGATACCTTAATTTTATACTTCCAGTCTCCAGAATTGGGAGAAAATACAGATTTTCTCCCAATTCTGGAAAGTATAAAATTAAGGTATCAGTTAAGGCCTCCTGATATCCTAGAGCCTTCAGATCTTTTGAAGCCTTCAGGGAAACATTCTTCCTTGTGTTTTCCAGCTTCTGGTGGCTCCTGGCAACCCTTGTCATTCCTTGGCTTGTAGCATGTAACTCCAGTCTCTTCGTCAGTCTTCACGTGGCCTTCCCTGTGTCTACTTGTCCTTTTCTGCATACACTGAATTTAGGGTCCATCCTAATCCAGCATGATCTCATCTCAGTCCTTAGCTAAATCTACAGAGACACTGTTTCCAAATAGAGTCACATTCTGAGGTTGTGGGTGGACTTGAAGTTTGGGGAGATACTAATAACCCACTACAGTGTGACAAAAGTAAGGAGGGAAAAGGTATTTTGGATGGGCTGAGGGTACTTTTTTTTTTTTTTGAGACGGAGTCTTGCTCTGTCACCCAGGCTGGAGTGCACTGGTGTTATATCGGTTCACTGCGACCTTTGCCTCCCAGGTTCAAGCGATTTTCCTGTCTCAGCCTCCCGAGTAGCTGGGACTGCAGGTGTGTGTCACCACCCTGTGTTTTTGTATATTTAGTAGAGATGAGATTTCACTGTGTTAGCTAGGATGGTCTTGATCTCCTGACCTTGATGTCTGCCCACATTGGCCCCTTTTTAAAAAAATTATTTTATTTTATTGAGATGGAGTTTCGCTCTTGTTGCTCAGGCTGGAGTGCAGTGGTGTGATCTTGGCTCACAGCAACCTCTGCCTCCTGGGTTCAAGCAATTCTCCTGCCTTAGCTTCCCAAGTAGCTGTAATTACAAGCATGTGCTACCATGCACGGCTAATTTTGTATTTTTAGTAGAGATGGAGTTTATTCATGTTGGTCAGGCTGGTCTCGATCTCCCAACCTTAGGTGATCTGCCCGCCTCAGCTTCCCAAAGTGCTGGGACTATAGATGTGACCCACCATGCCCGGCCTGGCTGAGCATAGGTGTCAACTTGATTTCTGTTGTTTCTCATGCAGTTAGCAATGTCATTGCAACTACCTGTGGGAAGAGGGAAATTTAAAATATTGTTAAGTTTCTGACACAAGATAATTAGGCTTTCAGCCAATAGCAATGTATAAGAGTGTTTACTTTGTTATAGCTTCACCAATAGTTTGGTGTCAGACTTTTGTGCTTTTGCCAATTTGGGGGGAAACCAGTATCTTACTGTGGTTTTAATAGCATGTTTCTTATCAATAAGGTTTAGCATCATTTTTTTTTTTTTTTTTTTGAGACGGAGTTTTGCTCTTGTTACCCAGGCTGGAGTGCAATGGCACGATCTCGGCTCACCGCAACCTCCGCCTCCTGGGTTCAGGCAATTCTCCTGCCTCAGCCTCCTGAGTAGCTGGGATTACAGGCACGTGTCACCATGCCCAGCTAATGTTTTGTATTTTTAGTAGAGACGGGGTTTCACCATGTTGACCAGGATGGTCTCGATCTCTTGACCTCGTGATCCACCCGCCTCGGCCTCCCAAAGTGCTGGGATTATAGGCGTGAGCCATCGCGCCCGGCCTAGCATCATTTTTTATCCGTTTAAGGGCCATGTACATTTGTCTCTTTAAAATACGGTTGTTCTCATATTCCAGAAGCCTTTTATGTATTAGAGATACTAACCCTTTGTGATATAAGTTGAAAATATTGTTAGCTGGGCACGGTGGCTTACTCCTGTAATCCTGCACTTTGGGAGGCCAAGGTGGGCGGATCACGAAGTCAAGTTCAAGAGCAGCTGGCCAACATGGTGAAACCCTGTCTCTACTAAAAATACAAAAAAGTTAGCCAGCGTGGTGGCGTGCGCCTGTAATCCTAGCTACTCAGGAGGCTGAGGCAGGAGAATCGCTTGAACCCAGGAAGCAGAGGTTGTAGTAAGCCAAGATTGCACCATTGCACTCCAGCCTGGGTGACACAGTGAGACTCTGTCTCAAAAAAGAAAAAAAAAGTATTGTCTCCATTTTTTCACTTGTCTCTTTGTTTATGGGTTTATGTCCATGTACTTTTTTTATGTAGTCAAACTGTCAATCTTTCCCCTTGATTGCTTCTGTATTTTTGAGTCATAATTAGAAAAGTTTTCCCATTCTCAGATTATAAGGGACTTCATGGATGTTTTCTTCTTATCTCTGTATGATTGTACTTTTTACAATTAAATCTCTGAACTATTTGGAATTTTCCTGGTATATTGTATGAGGGATCGATTGAAATTTGTCTTCCCTGTAGCTATCCAGTTGTCCCAACACATATTATTAAAAAGCCCGTCTGTTACTCACGGATTTTCGGTTATATCTTTACCCTATACTAAATTTCTGTATGCAGTTGTGTTTATTTCTGTATTTTCCATTTTGTTCTATTGATCTACTTATGCCCCAGTAATACACTGTTTTAATTATATAGGGTCTTCTATTACGGGTTTTTTTGTTTATTTGTTTGTTTTGTTTTTTTTGAGACAGAGTTTCCCTCTGTTGCCCAGACTGAAGTGCAGTGGCACAATATCAGCTTACTGCAGCCTCCACCTCCCTGGTTCAAGTGATTCTCATGCCTTGGCCTTCCAAGTAACTAGATTACAGGTGTGTGCCACCACGCCTGGCTGATTTTTGTATATTTTAGTAAAGACGGGGTTTGGCAAAGCATCTCAGCCAGGCTGGTCTCGAACTCCTGAGCTCAGATGATCTACCCACTTCGGCCTTCCAAAGTACTGGGACTACAGGCATGAGTCACCACACCTTGCCTCTATTATGTTTTAATATTTGGAATGTTTTATTTATTCATTTATTTTTTGCTGCTTTTGTTTTTTCCAAATGAACTTTATGATCAATTTGTTTAGGATCTCAACTTATTTTCCAACAGATGGTAATTTTTATTATGATCATGTTAAAATCATAAAGCTAAGATAAATTTACATTTTAAGTCTTTTTTTTATTGTGGTAAGATAAACATAAAATTTTTCATTTTAATCATTTGAAGTATATCAAAGGCATTAAAATTTTTTTTTAATTTTTATTTTTTAGAGACAGGGTCACACTCTCATCTAGGCTGGAATGCAGGGGTGTGATCATAGCTCACTGCAGCCTTAAACTCCTGGGCTCGAGTGATCCTCTCACCTCAGCCTCCCAGATAGCTAGGACTACAGACATGTGCCACCACACTTGGCTGTTGTTTTTTTTTTAAAGCCAGTCAAATTTAGCAGTGTGGGGGCTGTATACCAACTTTAGTGACACCAATGTTCTGATAACTCATAATCCATCAGACCAGCCTTGGCTAATTTTTTTTAAAAATTTTTGTAGAGACAGGTCCTCCTATGGTGCTTAGGCTGGTCTCAAACCGGTCTCAAGCACTCCTCCTGCCTAGGCCTTCCAAAGTGCTGACATTACAGGTCTGAGTGACTGTACTCCGCTAGAAGTCATTCGTTTTTTATCTTTCTAAGGTAATAGGTGAAAATGGTATCTCAGTGTTGTATTTTTATTTATTTATTTATTTGTTTATGTATTTATTGAGACAGAGTTTCACTTTGTTGCCTAGGCTGGAGTGCAGTGGCATGATCTCAGCTCACTGCAACCTCCACCTCCCAAGTTCAAGCAGTTCTCCTGCCTTAGCACCCCCAGTAGCTGGGATTATAGGCGCATGCCACCAAGCCCGGCTAATTTTTGTGTTTTTAGTAGAGACGTAGTTTTGCTACGTTGGTCAGGTTGCTTATCTCATTGTTTTAACTTGAATGTCTTTCCTTACTAAAGAAGTTACCTTTAAAGAAGAATACCTTTCCCATATGTTTCTCTTTATTTATTTATTTTTTTTTGAGATGGAGTCTCACTTTGTTGCCTAGGTTGGAGTGCAGTGCGCAATCTTGGCTCACTGCAACCTCCACCTCCTGGGTTGAAGGATTATCCTTCTTCAACTTCCTGAATAGCTAGGACTACAGGCATGTGCCACCATGCCTGGCTTTTTTTTTTTTTTTTTGTATTTTTAGTAGAGATGGGGATTTACCATGTTGGCCAGGCTGGTCTCAAACTCCTAACCTCAAATAACCCACCCGCCTCAGCCTCCCAAAGTGCTGGGATTACAGGCATGAGCCAATGTGCTTGACTGTCCCATGTGTTTTTTAACCAGTGATGTTATTTCTTTGGTGATTTGCTGTTTTAATCCTGGGCACTTAGCCTGATAGAATTTCCCATGTTTTAATATTTATGTTAGGTGTACTGGAGTGCTTATTAATAGAGAGTTTTGTTTGATAATCTGCTGTCTGAATCAACTTTGATAGTAGAGTGTTAGTAAGGATCTTTAACTAATATTAACTACTTTATTGTGGAACTGAGGTAGAGGCCACTTAAATGCTAAAGCAGATTTCCTGTGTGGAGAGGCAGTGCGTTCTAATGGTCAATGGCATGGACATTGGAGTCAAAATATGTAAAGTCCTTAAAACAGAGCTTGGAATGTAATAAGCACTGTATTTATGGTTTGATTTTATCATCTTGATCTGATACAGTAAGAAGAAAGATGGAAGAATTATTGGGATAGATTGATTTTTTTTTTTCTTCTTTTTTTTTTCCTTCATTTGACATGCAGGTCAAAGATCGATTCTTTTTTTTTTTTTTTTTGAGACGGAAAAGATCTATTCTTTTATAAATTTAAAAGTATTGATCCTCTCTCTTTTTTTTCCCCCATTTAGGTGTGAGATGCTTCTCTTACTCCACGAGTCTGTTTAGCCTTATATGTCTGCCATACTTCGTTATATACAATAGTGATTTCTTTGAAAGTCTGCCTCTGTCTGTTCAAATCGTATTTTGTGGCACCCTAGGAGTCTTTACGGTGATCTCCCCAGTGGTGCTTCACTTTGTTACAAAAAGCTATGTCATTCGGTTGTACCATGATGCCACAACAGACACTTATAAAGCCATTACCTACAATGCTATGCTTGCAGAAACGACTACAGTGTTTCACCAGAATGACGTGACGATTCCGGACACTACACATATATTTACCTCATTTCATGCTAAATCAAAAGCACTGTTAATTAATCCAATGCACTTTCCAGAGCCTGATGACTTTGTCCATCTAATGGGTTATGACCAAGAATTCCCTGAAGAAGCCAGTGAAGAGAAACAGCATAAAGATGAGAAATGAGCCTATTTTTTAATGTTGGTACTTAAATGTGATTTATGTTTCAACATATAGTAATAAAATTGCCTTTTGCATTCTGTTAGTGGCTGATTGTTAAACATAATATGAAACTATCAAAGCTTTTAAATTTCAGAGAATGATGTTTGTTTATAATAAAACAAGCTCTGTTTGAAAGCCAAAACGTAGTATCTACCATTTTTGTTTTAGAAAAAGGTGTGTGAGTCTGGGCATGGTGGCTCACTCCTGTTATCCCAGCACTTTTGGAGCCTGCGGTGGGCGGATCATGAGGTCAAGAGATTGAGACCATTCTGGTCAACATGGTGAAACCTCGTCTCTACTAAAAATACAAAAATTAACTGGGCGTGGTGGCATGGGTCTGTAGTACCAGCTACTTGGGAGGCTGAGGCAGGAGAATCGCTTGAACCCAGGAGGCAGAGGTTGCAGTGAGCCGAGATCGCGCCACTACACTCCAGCCTGGCAACAGAGTGAGACTGTCTTAAAAAAAAAAAAAGAGGTGTGTGAATAAATATGTTTATGCTGGTGTAAGAGTTCTGTATAACTGTGGTTGACTCTAAACTGGGCATCTGATGCCAGTAGCAAATGGGAGAGTTACTTTATTCTCTGTATGGATTTTTCTAAGTGTATGAATGATTTCCTACATTAAAAAAAACATGTTCTCTCTTGAGGAAGACAGTCATAGGTGGTGTGAAGCTGTGGTCCACTTGCTCCTGCTCTTGACTCACTGCTGTTTGCTCCTGCCTAGGAACCAAGTCACTCAGGAAGCTGGTCAGGAAGCCTTGTAGTACCCATGGCTTTTTTTCTGGGGAGGATGGAGTTTCGCTTTTGTTGCCCAGGCTTGAGTGCAATGGTGTGATCTCAGCTCACCGCAACTTCTGCCTCCCTGGTTCAAGCGATTCTCATGCTTTAATCTCCTGAGTAGCTGGGATTACAGGCATGCACCACCACGCCTGGCTAGTTTTGTATTTTTAGTAGTGACAGGGTTTCTTCATATTGGTCAGAGTGGTCTCGAACTCCCGACCTCAGGTGATCTGCCTGCCTCTGCCTCCCAAAGTGCTGGGATTACAGGTGTGAGCCATTGCCGGGCTTACAGCCATGGCTTTTAAAGATATCGGGAAACACCCGTGGAACCGGAGGTGGCAATTCGCCGAATTCAGATCACTCTAAAATGAGTCGCAACGTAAAATCCCTGGAGAAGGTGTGTGCTGACTTTATCAGAGGAGCAAAAGAAAAGAATCTGAAAGAACCAGTTTGAATGCCTACCAAGACTTTGAGAATCATTTCAAGAAAAACTTGTGAAGGTTCTAAGACACGGGATTGTTTCCAAATGAGAATCCACAAGCGACTCACTGACTTGCACAGCCCTGAGATTCTTAAGCAGATTACTTCCATCAGTATTGAGCCAAGAGTTGAGATGAAAGTCACCATTGCAGATGCTTAAGTCAACTATTTTCATAAATTGATTACTGGTTGTTAAAGAAATTTTTAAAAACCCCAGATTTCAAGAAATTCACAAATTACGGGAGCAGTTTTAAGTCTCCTTTGGTTCATAACACAGGTTTTTGCCTAACCCCTGGCATGATTGCCCATAGGAACATTCATGTACAGTTGAATTGGTGGTTAGCTCTAAGGGAAATAAGTAGTGTTGTCTTTGGTGGTCTTAATTTGTTTCTCCAGCTGTGCACTCCTCCTTTGGTGGCACCCTATGGGTGTAGGAAAACCACTGATACTAAATAGGTAAAAATACCTTGTGTAAAATTGCTATCTCTATGCTAGCCTTATCAAGAATATCCATTGTAAGATTTTTAACTCTATTGTAAAGTCTTGCCAAGGATTTTCAGCCAGGAACAAGAAGCCTCAAACCACACTGTTTAGATCAGTAGATATTTACTAAGTACCCAGTACTGTGCTAGTTACTAAAATCACAGTTAAGAGCAAAACACCCAGCCTGTCTTTATGGAGCTAACTAACATTGTCTATGGCCATCATGATAGTAAATTTAAACTTTATGGAGTACATGTGTATGAGGGATGTCGATGGGGAAGCAGCAGGGGCATCTCTTCAAAGAGAAAGATCACTCAAGTCCCAGGCTGCTAAAACTTATTCATAGGAGGTAAGACAGAAAAGCCATCTTTCTGAAACCTAGAGCCTGCCTTCTGCTCAGATTGTCCAGCTCACCAGATTCAGAATTCCCAACTCCATTCCTCTGTACCATCTTCTGCTCAGATTGGGCCTCTCCCTGCTTGTTCCTCTGTCCTTTGTTCCCTAGATGTATCCTAGCAATGAATGAGAGATGTCTTCCTGGTTTTTTGTTTTTTTTTTTTCATAGCAACCTACTAGACAAGGCAAGCTTGTCCAACCTGCAGCCCAAGACAGCTTTGAATGTGGCCCAACACAAATTTGTAAACTTACGTTTTATTTTTGAGATTTTTTTTAAAGCTTAACAGCTATCATTAGTGTATTTTTTTTTTCTTGAGATGGAATTTTGCTCTTGTTGCCCAGGCTGAAGTATAATGGTGTGATCTTGGCTCAGCGCAACCTCTGCCTCCTGGGTTCAAGAGATTCTTCTGCCTCAGCCTCCTGAGTAGCTGGGATTACAGGCATGTACCACTATACCCGGCTAATTTTTTGTATTTGTAGTAGAGACAGGGTTTCTCCATGTTGGTCAGACTGGTCTCAAACTTCTGACCTCAGGTGATCTGCCCGCCTCTGCCTCCCAAAGTGCTGGGATTACAGGCATGAGCCACTGCGCCCGGCCATCATTAGTGTATTTTATGTGTGGCCCAAGATAACTCTTCCAATGTGGCCCAGGGAAGCCAAAAGATTGGACACCCCTGAGATAAGAGATATCTTTCTATAAAAAGTTATTCCATGATCAAATGTTCACTATGGCCATATTAGAAAGTAGAAGGAAAATATGAAAATAGATTAATATGGAAGCTAAAGTTAAAAAAAAAGGTAGAAGAAAGAAAGAGGCTGGTTGTGGCTCTCTCCTGTAATCCCTGCTACTTGGGAGGCTGAGGTGGGAGAATTGCTTGAACCTGAGAGATCAAGGCTTGCAGGGAGCTGGGATTGCACCACTGCACTCCATCCACAGTGACAGAGCAAGAACCCTATCTCAAAAACAAGGAAAAATCACTCCTAGTTCCCCCCAGAAAAAAATAGCATTTTTTACATTTTAAAGTTCTCTTCCAAGATGTTGAAAATGGGTTTATAACGCCAGGAAGAATTCACAATGAGAAATTGATCGCTCAGCAAGGCCAGTTTACTTTCTGCACAAAAGGTGCGACTCACCAGCAGTCTTGCTGTGAGAGCACGCCTGAACAAAGGAGACGGACATTTATAACTTCCATAACCTGAAGCAGTTGCTCTACTGCTGTATCCAGTTTTCATTGGCTGGAATGGGGCCTCACATTCTATGCTTGACCCGATTGGCTAAAAACTTGAAAATTTCCTAAACAGATAAGGGGGAAAGAAGACAAGGAAGAAGACGAGGAAAAAGAGAAAGCTAGTCAAGAGAAGGTCGGGAGGGTTTCCAAATAAGGAATGGCATGCACCAGGGTTTGGAGCTTGCCCAGTTCTGTTCAGACATGCTGGAGCGAGTCAAGGTAGCTGATTTAAGACATAGCTGATTTAGAGAATATACATGGGTATATGTTTATGCTAATAGCAGATAATGGCCATTGAGCAAGAGATTGTAACTCCTTATAATGTAGTCTAAAAGATAAACTTTGAAGAACTTTCTCATCTCTCACACAGGATTACCTCTCTTTCTAACTTGTTTTGAGTACAATGTATTTTTTCTTTACATGTTCTATATCCATGTGATCATTTTCTCACTGTGTAGCTGAGTGAAAAACTTGTTTTTATTGGTTGATATCAGAATAATTCTTCAGAAGACAATTTAGTAGTCTAGCGGAAAAATACACTTACACTAAGTGGGAGGGGTGACCTCTCAAGGGCATGATCTGGAACGAGAGGCTAGGAAGGAGAGAAGATCAGCATGCATAGGATAATAGGGTGATTCATCCCTGAAATAATCAGCAGAATCAACTCAGGCCAAAGTTAAAAGGAGAAACATACGCACCTCCCTCATGCCACTTTACTACCCTACCCCAGGCAGAGTAATCTCAGGAAGACAGGGAAGGTAATGAATCTCTCACTGTCTCGGGAAGGTGAATCACTTTTTTGCATCTCAAAAGTCATCTATTTGCATCTGAAAAGGCAGGGTGATCCTAGCTGACATCTGGGTTATATCAGGTAATAACCCTGCTAACAATAAAATATTGCAATATTTTCCGTAATGTAGATCTCACTGTACCGAAAAGGCTTTTGGAAGCAAAAGTAACGAGATGGCCATTAGAAATGAATGACAGTCTTAGTGTGGATGTATTTGTAAAAATTTTATTCTGATTCTTTTAGAACACCTTGTACTTTTGTTGTTGCTTTTATTTTATCGAGAATTTCAAACACACAAGTAGAAGATTACAGTGAACCTGCATGACTCTATCATCTAGATTCAACAATGACCAATTTGTAGTCAATATTGTTTCATCTAGACCCTAATCATTTGCCGTCTACTTTTTTGGGAAAGCAAATTCCAGTCACAACAACATTTCTTTCTTAAATATTTATTTTGATAACTCTACAAAATGAGGACTTCTTTAAAAATGTAGCCACAATACCATTATCGGATCTACAAAAACAAAACAACCCCACAACCCTAATGTCATCAAACATCAGTCTGTTTAAATTTCCAATTGCTTCATAATTTTTCCCACATTTGGTTTGATTTAAGATTCATATAATCAGACCAGAATAAGGAGTTGGTTAAAAAAATTACATACAATTAGCTGGGCATGGTGGCGCGTGCCTGTAATCCCAGCTACTCAGGAGGCTGAGGCAGGAGAATTGCCTGAACCCAGGAGGCGGAGGTTGCGGTGAGCCGAGATCGCCCATTGCACTCCAGCCTGGGTAACAAGAGCGAAACTCCATCTCAAAAAAAAAAAAAAAAAAAATTACATACATATCTCCAAATAAGTTTTATATCTTACATACACCAATTGTTTAAATATCTTTTAAGACTTCTAAAAGACATTAAGAAGACATTCAGACACATCTTTTAAAAGATGGCCAGGCATGGTGGCTCACGCCTGTAATCCCAGCACTTTGGGAGGCTGAAGCAGGTGGATCACCTGAGGTCAGGAGTTTGAGACCAGCCTGGCAAACATGATGAAACCCCGTCTCTACTAAAAATACAAAAAACTAGCCAGGCGTGGTGACACACGCCTGTAATCCCCGCTACTCAGGATGCTGAATCAGGAGAATCGCTTGAACACGGAAGGCAGAGGTTGCAGTGAGCAGAGACAGCACCACTGCAGTCCAGCTTGGGCAATAGGAGCAAATCCCTAAACTGTATTTTAACTCTTGTCTTGGGAAAAAAAAAAGACATTTAGACGTTGAGTCCACACTTCCCAGACTCAAACAATATTCCCACCTCAGCCTCCAGGGTAGCCAGGGACTACAAGTATGTTTCACCATGCTGGGCTAATTTTTTTTATATAAATTGAGACAGAGTCTCGCACTGTCACCCCAGCTGGAGTGCAGTGGCACGATCTTGGCTTACTGCAGCCTCCACCTCCCAAGTTCAAGCGATTCTCCCTCAGCCTCCGGAGTAGCTGGGATTGCAGTCGTCTGCCACCACTCCCAGCTAGTTTTCTGTATTTTTAGTAGAGATGGAATTTCACCAAGTCAGCCAGGATGGTCTTGAACTCCTGACCTCAAGTGATCCATCCGCCTCAGCCGCCCAAAATGCTGAGATTACAGGTGTGTGCCACTGCGTCTGGCCGAAGTGTCTTGTTTTCTTTTTAAAGCTTTGATCACTCTCATTTATATTAAATGTTAGAAAAGAGTACATTCTGAATAATTTTCCTCTCTTACCTTGCAGGAAGTACTCAAATGTTGAACACACACACACACAAAGAGGAAACAGTTGGATAGGAACTCAGAAATCACGTGACTGATGACTAAGTTAAATCTTTTCTGCTTACTGAAAAGGAAGAGTCCGATGATTAGTTACTGATCGTCTTGCATTTGTAAAGTTTTGGAGATACTGAATCATGCTACCATTTATATTTTTTTCCACCCTATTTTCTTCCATGTTTACCGAAGCTCAGAAGCAGCACTGGATCTGCAACTCCTCCGATGCAAGCATTTCATACACCTACTGTGGTAAGTAAAACAGCAATAACAAATAATTGTAGCATCAACTATGTCGAGGGTGAGTTTTCACAAGATCTTTACACTGTTGTGGCTGGAACACAGGAAACGTCAGTGTGTTCCAGCTGCTGTGGCGGAAGCTGCCAGCAGGAAAAGCAATAGCTGGCAGCTGCCCCGTGAGAAACTTCTCGACACCTCCCAGAGCTCGCGAGTGTCTAAGCGGTGCTGTGGTTGACCTCCAAATGCTTCTGCTGCTGTCTGCGTCATCTATCTCTACGCTGAGCCCAGTTTCGGGTTCTGCCTGGTTTCAGTAGAACCGTCTGCTTCTGAGCTTTCGCCTCTGCCTCAATCCCTACTAGTTCTTCTTGAGATGGTGGAGCAATCCCAGCTCCTTCCTGGAGTTGATTTCTGCTCCAAGTTGTGACTTTTGAGGGCTCTTGGAATCCTCTCCCTAACGATGTAAGCCTGGTTCTGTCCCTAGCTGTGTGGCCTTAAGCAAAGTATTC
The DNA here is from genome assembly GCF_009761245.1 of Sapajus apella. NCBI lineage: Eukaryota > Metazoa > Chordata > Mammalia > Primates > Cebidae > Sapajus > Sapajus apella. The sequence goes on along the minus strand of NW_022436943.1, from coordinate 24,823,488 downwards.
CAGCTGTTTTAGCGCTAAAGCGAAAGTGATTTTGAGGCTACTTGATCAGGGTGTTGTGAGGTGAAGTTTTTTAGCATAGGGTCAACATAGAGTCAATACTATTAATTTCTTTTTTTTGAGTCAGCCATACCCTAATGCTATTCACTGGTTGTATCACTGTCCCCTGCCCCAGCTGCTCATTAGCAAACGTCCTCAGGTCTGAAGGCACAGTGTCAAGGCCTGACAGCTGTTTTGGTTAGGTACTTTCCACTGCACTGCCCTTGTCCACCCACTAGCGATATCCAGAAGGTTTAAAGTGATGCTTCCCAAAATACCAGTTCTTTGAGATTCTTTTGGGAAAATAGGATCTATGACCTAATCATCCGTGAGAGATTTACAGGTGTGCTTTGAGTTCTGAGAAGTTCTGCAATAAAGGCACCTGTTTAACCGCAACATTTTCAATTCCATTTGTTTTCTGTTTTTTAGTCTGGAGTGTATGCTAACCGGCTTGAGAAACATGCTCTGGCCAGTGCTGACGTAAAGTGACTTTCGGGGAATTAGGATAATTGCCACATATGAGGAGGAGACTTAGGAGTGTGGCCAGTCACACACCGTGGCCCTTCTCCTCCTGGTGGCTTGCACTGAATTCCCTCTCAATGTATCTCTAAAATCTCTCCATGCTACAAGATCTGTTTGCATTCCCCTCTTCGAGCAAGGCTCCTACTCTACACGGCCCCCACTTTCCTCTCCCCCTTTGGCTCTTTTGTACCATGTGTGGATTATGCCACTCTTTTTGTTTTTTTTTTTTTGAGATGGAGTCTCGCCCTATTACTCAGACTGGAGTGCAGTGGCGTGATCTCTGCTCACTGCAACCTCTGCCTCCAGGGTTCAAGTAATTCTCCTGACTTAGCCTCCTGAGTAGCTGGGACTACAGACATGTGCCACTGTGCCTAGCTAATTTTTGTACTTTCAGTTGAGTCAGAGTTTCACCATGTTGGCCAGGCTGGTCTTGAACTCCTGACCTTGTGATCTGCCCACCTTGGCCTCCCAAAGTACTGGTATTATAGGCCTGAGCCACTGTGCCTGGCTGGATTATGCCATTCTTTATATGGTCATTATGGATATAACATTTTGTATTATTATTTAGCTTTTAATCTTTCTTAATAACAATTTGTCTTTTAAAAAAATTTCACATTTTATTTTATTATTTATTTTTGAGACAGGGTTTTGCTGTGTCATGCAGGCTGGAGCGAGTGGCTTGATCTCCACTCACTGCAACCTCCACCTCCTTGGTTCAAGCCATCCTCCCAGCTTAGCCTTCCAAGTAGCTGGGGCTACAGGCACATGCCACCACACTTGGCTAATTATTAATTATTATTATTGTTGTTATTTTTGAGTTTTGCTCTTGTTGCCCAGGCTAAAGTGCAATGGCGTGATCTCGGCTCATCTCAAAAACTACCTCCTGGGTTCAAGCGATTCTCCTGCCTCAGCCTCCCAAGTAGCTGGGATCATAGGTGCCTGCTACCACGTCTGGCTAATTTTTGTGTTTTTGGTACAGATGGAGTTTTGCCATGTTGGCCAGGCTGGCCTCAAATTCCTGACCTCAGGTGATCTGCCTACCTCGGCCTCCCAAAGTTCTGGGATTTCAGGCATGAGCCACCACACTTGGCCTAATCATTAAATTTTTTTAGAGATGGAGTCTTGCTATATTGCCCAGGCTGGTCTGGAACTCCTGGGCTCAAGTGATCATCCCACCTTGGCCTCCCAAAGTGCCGGGATTACAGATGTGAGCCACTGCACCTGTTCTAAGATTTCACATTTTAATCATTTTTGAGTGTTTGGCTCAATTGTATTAAGTATATTCAGATTGCTGTGAAACCGTAACCATTGGGTGTCTTTTGATTTGACTAATTTTTTTTTTTTTTTTTTTGAGACAGAGTCTTACTCTGTCATCTAGGCTGGAATGCAGTGGTATGATCTCAGCTCACTGCAACCTCTGCTTCCTGGGTTCAAGCAATTCTCGTGCCTCAGCCTCCTAAATAGCTGGGATTACAGGCGTGCACCTCCATGCACGGCTAATTTGATCTGACTTACTGAAGGAAGATCTTACCTCTTCCTCTCTGAGAAACCCTGTGGTCCTTTCCTGCTACCCACTGACAAAAAGACTGTGGCAAGCCACTGGGGTACACATGTACAGCAAGATGCTGCTTACTGCCATCCCCACTGCCATGTGACTGCCTTCCTGGCCTGAGAAATCCATCCTGCATGGCCGGAAATGCATTACCTGTGGGAAGCACTGACTTTTCTAGGTACTATTGTGAGGGTGGTGGTGACAACAAACTCTAATTCACTGTAAGGATGATTTCCATGAAAAAGAATAGATAACTTTCCATTTGGCCAAGCTGCTGGGCGCATGAGTCTATTTTTTTTTTGAAGTCAGGGTCTTGTTCTGTTACCGAGACCGGAGTGCAGTGGTGCAATCATGGCTCACTGCAGCCTCAACCTCTAAGGCTCAGGTGATTCTCCCACCTCAGCCTCCCAAGTAGCTGGGACTACAGGTGTGCACCACCATGTCCAGCTAATTTCTAAATGTTTTGTAGTGACGGGGTTTTGCCATGTTGTCCATGCTGGCTTTGAACTCCTGGACTTAAGCAATCTTCCTGCCTCAGCTTTCGAAAGTGCTGGAATTACAGGCTCCAGCCACTGATTCCTGGCTGCAGTGTCTTAATTAGGTCAGGTGCTGTAACAAAATAGACTGGATGGCTTAAACAACAAAAATTTATTATTTCATAGTTCTGGAGGCTAGAAGTCCAAAATGAAGGTGTCTGCGTAATTGGGTTCTTCTGAGTCCACTCTCCTTGGTTTGCTGCTATGTTTTGAATTTTGTGTCCTTGCAAACTCAGGTTGAAATTTAATTGCCATTGTGATGATGTTAAGAGGTGGGACCTTTAAGAGGTGGTTAAGCCATGAGGGCTCTTCCCTCATGAATAAATTAATGTCATTTTTAAGGGAGTGAGTTTCTTATAAAAGGATGAGTTTAGCCCCCTTCTGTCTCTTGCTTTTGTCTTCTCTTGCCCTTCTGCTCTTCCACCATGGGATGAGACAGCGGGAAGGCCCTTGTCAGATGCCAGCACCTTGATAACGGAACTTACCAGCCACCAGACTGTGAGAAATAAATTTCTGTTCTTTATGAAGTACCCAGACACCAGTATTCTGTTACAGCAGCACAAAGTGGACTAAGACACTCGCAGCTGGCTGCTTTCTCACTGTGTCCTCACATGGCGTTTCCTCTGTGTGTGTCCTAGCTTATCTCAATGATCTTTGAAATGCCTTTCAGGTCATTCTCCTATTGTCTTGATATAGAAGAACACCTGGCTCCCTTCTATCCATACTAATTTTCTTTATCGAATGACCACTTGGCCACACCTTTGGTTTGCTCTCCTAATGATGCCTTTTCACTATATTTACAGCTAGGCTGTGAATTTTCCAAATCTTTTCACTCTGATTTCCCTTGAATTATAAATTCGGTTTTTTGTTTTGTTTTGTTTTGTTTTTTTGCAATGTCAATTCACTTTATTTTTCTTGTATAAAAACCCTATGTTGTAGCCACAGCTGGAGCTTGGGTCCTCTGCATGGAGACTCTGGTGTGGGTCTTGATGAGGTGGTCAGTGAATTCCTGATAGGGAGACTTGGTGAATACAGTCTCCTTCCAGAGGTCAGGGGTCAGGTGGCTGTAAGTCTTAGAGATGGCATCAAACATGGCCTTGGCGAAGTTGCCCAAGGTGGCAGTGCAGCCCCTAACTGAGATGTAGCAGTCATCGATACCAGCCATCATGAGCAGCTTCTTGGGCACAGGTGCCAGTGCCCCTGGGTGCGGGGATACCACTGCCCCTGGGAGCGGGGATGAGGCGCACCAGCACAGAGCCACAGCGGCCTGTCACCTTGCAAGGGACAGTGCGGGGCTTGCCAATCTTGTTCCCCCAGTAGCCTCTGCGCACGGGGACAATGGAGAGCTTGGCCAGAATGATGGCCCCACGGATGGCAGTGGCCACCTCCTTGGAACACTTAACACCCAGACCGACGTGACCATTGTAGTCCCCAATGTAGTCCCCTGGTGCACTGGCCAGCACGGGCCTGCTTCTGCACCGGCATAATCTTCAAAACCTCATCCTTGAGAGAGGCCCCCAGGAAAAAGTCAATGATCTCAGATTCCTTAATGGGCAGAGAGAAGAGGTAGATCTCCTCCGGAGACTTAATCTTCACGTCTTTGACCAGGCGGCCCAACTTGGTGACAGGCATCCACTCCTTATCCTCAGCTTTGCCTCCGTGAACTCCGCGACCTCGGCCCCGACCCCCATCCACGGCCGCGACCCCGGCCCCGATACCACTGTGGAAACCTCCGCGGAAGCCACTGCGGTTCCCCATCCCAGGGCCCCCGGGCCCCCCTCCACCCGCCCTCCGCTGCACCGGCGTCAACCGCCATTTGGTGTTTTATCCGAGAAGAAGCTAAATTCGGTTTTTAAGTCACTTCTCTCTTCTGTCATTTTATTACACGTGGCCAAAAGAAGCCGTGCAGCACCGTGAGCACTTTCCTGCTTGGCTGTTTCTTCTACCAGATAGTATAGATCTTAAGTTCTACTTTGCACATAGTTTTAGGACACAGACAGGAGTCCATCAAATTCTTTGCAACTATGTAGCAAGATGATCTTAATTGTAGTTTCCAATACCTTGTTTTTCATTTGTGTCTGAGACCTCATCAGAATTGCCTTTACTTTACATATTTCTACCAACATTCTGATTATGACCACTGAAGTAATCGCTAAGAATTTCCAGATTTTCCCTACATTTCTTCCCTTCTTCTGAGCATTCATCAGAATTGCCCTTAATACTCTGTTCATGGCAATATGGACTTTTTTCTAGCTGTTCCTCCAAACTCTTCCAGCCTCTACCTGTTACCCAGTTTCAAAGCTGCTTCCATATTATTAGGTACTTCTTATAGCAACACCCCACTTCTCTGGCACCAATTTTCTATATTCATCGGTTATGTGCTGCTATAACAGAATACATAAGACTGGGTAATTTATAATAAACAGAATTTGTTTGGCTCGTGGTCCTGGTGGTTGAGAAATAAAACACTGAAGCATTCCATCTAGCAAGGGTCTTCTTGCTGCATCATCCATGGCAGAAGGGCAGAAGGCCAAAAGGCACGTGTGAGGAATGAGGAAGGAGGCTGTACTCATCCTTTTATCAGGAACCCACCCCCACAATAACTTATCAGCTCCTGCAACAACAGCATTAATTCATTTGTAAGGGCAGAGCCCTCATGAACTGATGACCTCTTGGAGGTTCCACCCCTCAATACTCTTGCATTGGGGATTAAATTTCCAATGCATGAACTTTAGGGAATACATTAAAACCATAGCAACATCTTATAGTTATGACAGTCTGGTTTAAGCTGATAATAACTTAAATTGAATCACATAACAGCTCTACACTTTAGGAGTTGGAGACCAGCCTGGGCACCAAAGAAAGACCCTATCCTTCATTTAACACCAAACTCAGTGCCTCAAAAAAAAAAAAAAAAAAAAAAAAAAAAAAAAAAAAAGAAAGTCCCTATCGCTACAAAAACAATTTTTTTTGTTTTGTTTTGTTTTTGTGACAGTCATCTAGGCTGGAGGCTGGAGTACAGAGGTGCGATCTCAGCTCACTGCAACCTCTACCCAATAAGTTCAAGCAATTCTCGTACCTCAGCCTCCTGAATAGCTGGGATGACAGGCACGTGCTGTGCTGACATGCCCAGCTAATCTTTGTATTTTTTGCAGAGATAGGGTTTTGCTGTGTTGGCCAGGCTGGTCTTGAACTCCTGACCCCAAACCATATGTCCTCCTTGGCCTCCCAAAATGCTGGAATTACAGGCATGAGTCATCTGGCCTCTCCAAAAAAATTTTTTTAATTAAAAACAAAACAAAACAGGCCACGTGACGTGACTTATGCCTGTAATGCCAGCACTTTGGGAGGCTGAGGCAGGAAGATCACTTGAGTCTAGGAATTCAAGACCAGCCTGGGCAACATAGTGAGACCTCTTCTCTACAAAAAACAAACAAACAAACAAATAGATAAGCATGGTGGTATGCACGTGTAGTCTCAGCTATTGGCAAGAAGATCACTTGAATCCAGGAAGTAGAAGCTGCAATGAGACATCATTGCATCACTGCATTCCAGCCTGAGTGACAGAGCAGACCCCTGTATTTAAAAACAAACCAACAAACAAACAAAACTGTTTCATTGGGCTTCTTGGGTTTGTATTTCCATTATCTTCCCTAGATTTGGGAAGTTTTCAATCTTTCTTTCTTTCCTTTTCTTTTTTCTTTTTTTCTCTCTCTCTCCCTCCCTCCCTCCTTCCTCCCTTTTTCTTTCTTTCTCTCTTTCTCTTGTTCCTTCAGCCAGGCTGGAGTGCAGTAGCATGATCTTGGCTCACTGCAACCTCTGCCTCCCAGGCTCAAGGGATTCTCATGCCTCAGCCTCCCAAGTAGCAGAGTTTGTAGCCATTATTTATTTGAATAAACTTTCTGTAGTCTGTTCTTTTTTCTTCCACTTCTGGAACTCTCATAATGCATATATGGTTCTGCTTGGTGGAGTCTTATCAGTACCTTAAGCTTACTTCACTCTTTTAAATTATTTTTTCTTTTTGATTCTCTGATTGAACTCTTTTCCAGTGACCTGTCTCTGAGTTCACTGATCCTTTCATCTACTTGGTCTAGTCTGCTGCTGAACCCTTCTAATGAACTTTTTTAGTTCAGTTATTGTGTTCTTCAGCTCCATGATTTCTTTCCTTTCCTTTCCTTTTTTTTCTTTTCTTTTGAGATGGAGTCTTGCTCCGTCACCCAGGCTGGAGTGTAGTGGTACAATCTCAGCTCACTGCAACCTCCACCTCCCGGGTTCAAGCTATTCTCCAGCCTCAGCCTCCCAGGTAGCTGGGATTACAGGCACATGCCACCATGCCAAGCTAATTCTTGTATTTTTTTTAGGAGAGACGAGGTTTCACCACGTTGGCCAGACTTGTCTCAAACTCCTGACCTCAGGTGATCCTCCCCCTTTGGCCTCCCAGAGTGCTAAGATTACAGGCATGAGTCACTGTGCCCGGCCTTCAGTTCCATGATTTCTGTATGGTCCTTTAAAATGTTTTCTTTCTTCTTGCTGAAATTCTCACTGCATTCATGTATTGTTCTCTTGACCTCAGTGAGCATCTTTATGAGAGGTATTTTACATTGTCTGTCAGGTAAATCATATAACTTCATCTCCCTAAGGTCAGCGAGGGAGATTTGTCTTGCTTCTTTGTTTGAAACATCTTTGCCTGATTTTTCTTTTTTTCTTTTTTTTTTTGAGACGGAGTTTCACTCATGTTACCCAGGCTGGAGTGCAACGGCGCCATCTTGGCTCATCGCAACCTCCGCCTCCCGGGTTCGGGCAATTCTCCTGCCACAGCCTCCTGAGTAGCTGGGATTACAGGCACGCACCACCATGCCCAGCTAATTTTTTGTATTTTTAGTAGAGACGGGGTTTCACCATGTTGACCAGGATGGTCTCGATCTCTTGACCTCGTGATCCACCCGCCTCGGCCTCCCAAAGTGCTGGGATTACAGGCTTGAGCCACCGCGCCCGGCCTTTGCCTGATTTTTCATTTTCCTTGTCTGTTTGGCATCTGCATGTTATGAAGCAGACATTTCTTTCAGTCTTCACAAGTTGGCCTCAAACAGGAAAACACCCTCATCTATTAGCCTGGTTGGAGATCCTGGGAGCCTCTACCAACTCTTTCTCACTTCAGGGAGAAGCAGGCAGCTGTGTTTTTTTTGTCCTCTTATTCTGTACTGAGCCAGAGACGGGGTGGTAGAGGGAACTGTGGCATCTACCAGCCCAAGCTGCTGTCTCCATTCCCCTGCCAGGCAGCTAGACTATGGCAGACCTGTCAGAGCTCCAGGACTGATGAGAAAGATGTAAATTTTGGGGGATCCCCAGAGAAGTTGGGGTGCTGGATTCATGGATTAACTCTTTCCCACCCCAGGAGAAAGCTGAGAGCTAGGATTTTTCATCTGCTCACTCTGTGCTGAGCAGAGGGGAGGATCAAGGATGCCTGTCTGTTCAAGCCACTGTCTTTATTCTCCCCTGGGTGGTAGACTGTGCCATACTAATCAGAGCTCCAAGACTGGCAAGACAGAAGCCAGTCCTCTGGGGAGCCCTTGTGAAAAAGCTGGGGTGCTAGACATGTAAAACAACCTCTTTCCTCCCCTGGGTAAATCTAGGAGCTAGGGAGGGTCTCTTCCTGATTATCTGACACCACACCAGGGTAATAATCCCTGGATAGAGAATGTCCCAAGGCTCCTACTGGCTTTGCTGAATCTGGTTTTGTGTTCTCCTTGGCTGCAGGAGTCTTTCGATTAGTTTGATTTCTCACAAAGGGAATTTGTCTGTAAATTGTTGTGTTAGTGGAGGCAAGGAGAGTTCAGGGCTTCTGATTCTGCCACATTGCTGATGTCATTCCTCTGGGGAGATATTTTCAGCCTCCGTCAATTTTTCTCATGTTATAGTTTTAATGCAAAATTCAGCTTAAAAGGCTGATATCCAGAGCACTATACTTATTGGAGGGGATTTGCAATAATTTATTGACATTGTCTTTATTGCTTTTAGATAAAATGCAATACCCAATTTCAATTAATGTTGATCCCTGTATAAAACTGACGGGAACCAAAGGATTGTTGCACATTTTCTACATTCCAAGTAAGTACAAATTTTGCTTTTATAGGCAAATTGAAAGAGTTAAGAAATATCAATGATGGCGGGCATGGTGGCTCACGCCTGTAATCCAAGCACTTGGCCAAGGCGGGCGGATCACCTGAGGTCAGGAGTTCAAGACCAACCTGACCAACATGGTGAAACCCTGTCTTAAAAAAAAAAAAATCAATGATAAATGATTGTGTTCCAAATATACTTATATTCATTATCTATTGCTATGTAACAAATTACCACAATCTTTGTGGCTTAACACAGCACACATTTATTATCTCATCATCTTTGTCGACCAGTATTCTGGGCATGGCTTACCTGTGTCTGCTTCAAGGTCTCCCATAAGGCTACAATCAAAGTGTTTGCCAGGACTGGAGTCCCTTCTGAGGCTCAACTAGGAAATATATACTTTTTTTTTTTTTTTTTCTGAGACAGAATCTTGTTCTGTCACCCAGGCTGGAGTGCAGTGGAGCAATCTCAGTTCACTGCAACCTCCGCCTCCTGGGTTCAGGTGATTCTCCTGCCTCAGCCTCCCAAGTAGCTGGGGCACCTGCCACCATGTCTGGCTAACTTTTTGTATTTTTCATAAAGATAGGGTATCTCCATGTTGGCCAGGCTGGTCTCAAATTCCTGACCTCAAGTGATTTGCCCATCTCGGCCTTCCAAAGTGCTGGGATTATAGGTGTGAGCTACTGCGCCCGGCAGGAAATATACTGTATACGTCTAAGCTCACGTGCTGCTGTCAGTATTCAGTTGTCAGTATTAAGTCCCTTGCTGGCTGCTGACCATCCCTCAGTTCCTTACCACATGGGCATTTTCAACATGGCTGCTTGCTTCTTCAAAGCCAGCAAGGGGGACAGACAGCTAAATAGACAAAAGTCACAATCTTATGTAGCATAATCATGGAAGTAACACTCCATCACCTTTGCTGTGTTCTATTGGTTAGAAGCAAGTCACTAGGCCAGCCCATACTACTGGGAGAGGATTACACAAGAACATATGGGTGGAAATGGAAATAACTTAAGATGTCCAACGATCTTACAGGCATATCCTTTGTCAATCATTAGCTATAAGTAATATTGGGTTTTCATTAGTCAAAGATCTGTGTGTGAGCAAGCCGGAACTTCACTTTTTTTTTTTATTCTTTTAAGGCAGAGTCTTGCCCTGTCACCCAGGCTGGAGTGCAGTGGCACGGTCTCGGCTCACTGCAGCCTCTGCCTCCCAGGTTCAAGTGATTCTCCTGCGTCAGCCTCCCAAGTAGCTGGGATTACAGGCACCCACCACCATGCCTGGCTAATTTTTGTATTTTTAGTAGAGATAGAGTTTCACCATGTTGGCCAGGCTGGTCTCGAACTCCTGACCTTGTGATCCGCCCACCTCAGCCTCCCAAAGTGCTGAGATTACAGGCATGAGCCACCATGCCCAGCCTAAAAATTATTAAAGTTGATCTTTTTAGAGAAAAATACAGTAATAACAGGATGACAGAAGGCAATGTATTTTGTTTTGCTTTGTGTTGTGTCTTGGTTTTTCTCTCTATGACTTTGCTTGTTATCAGCTTACTAAAAACTAATGCATGGGGCTGTAACTGAGTCTCTGTGGAGACACAAAATTTTATCCTCTACCAGTTACCTAGCATTGCTTACTGCCTGTAAACTCTGGAATCCCAGAAAACTTTAATTTAGTCTTTATCGTCATCATTATCACCATAATTCACATCCTAGGTTAGATTTGGGGCTTGTTTTATATTAATACTTTACAAAGTAGTTTTACGTAAATAAGCTTAAACATTTTCCCCCTGATTTTAGTTATCTGACTTACCAGAAAAATGAAAAAATAGCAACAAACTCCCCAAAACTGAGAACCCAGGAATGATAGACAATAAACTTGTGTTTTAATTTTTATAATTCTAGTCATTCAACCTGTTTTTTTGACACTCTGTATCTGCATTCATTTATTCACTAAAAAATGCATAGTAAATGTATAGTATATTATAAGTATTGTGCTAGGCACTGTGAATTCATTGATAAGATATTCTTTTTTTTTTTCTTTTTTTTCTGGAGATAGAGTCTCTCTCTGTTGCCCAGGCTGGAGTGCAGTGGTCAGATCTTGGCTCACTGCAACCTCTGTCTCCAGGGTTCAAGCCATTCTCTTGCCTCAGCCTCCTGGGTAGCTGGGATTACAGGTACCCACCACAATGCCCTGCTAATTTTTGTATTTTTAGTAGAGATGGGGCTTCACCATGTTGGCCAGGCTGGCTTTAAACTCCTGACCTCAAGTGATCCACCTCAAGTCTCAGCCTCCCAAAGTGCTGAGATTACAGCTGTGAGCCACCACGCCCAGCCAATAAAATATTCTCTTCGTCTTCAGGAATCCATCAGTGCAATAGGAGAGACAGATCTGCAGATAGTACAGTGTAAATGAAGTGATAGCAATAGGGTTTAGTGACAGCACGGAGCAAAGGATGATTAACTCTATTTCCCCCACCTTCCTGCCCAAGGATAAAATAAATAATCTAAATTTTGCTTGGCTAAGGCTCTACAGTTTCTTCCTTTTTCCTAGGTTCTGTTTTCTGGTCTGTTGGCAGGTTTTACCCCTTTGGCTTAAAGGATGGTTTACATAATGAATAATTTCACTTTCAAGTGAATTCTTTGCCCTTACACACAGGAAACAGGTTGTATCCTTCCATGCCAAAATAATAAGACAGTACGAAATCATTTGGAGTTATCTGAAAAGCAGACACTAAGAAGGAATTAGACAGGCTTGAGATTTCTTGGAGGAAATGCTTGTGAACAGTAAAGGGGAGAGGAAGCCAGAGTAGGCTGGGAGAAAATTCAGGCTGGGGTACAGGTCTGATACCTTTGAAAAGAGAGTAGGGAGGGATGCCGGGCACAGTGGCCCACACCTGTAATCCCAGCACTTTGGAAGGCCGAAGCGGGTGGATCACGAGGTCAAGAGATCAAGAGATCAAGACCATCCTGGCCAACATGGTGAAACTCTGTCTTTACTAAAAATACAAAAATTAGCTGAGCGTGGTGGCACACACCTATAGTCCCAGCTACTTGGGAGGCTGAGGCAGGAGAATCACTTGAACTGGGGAGGCGGAGGTTGCAGTGAGCCAAGATCACACCACTGCACTCCAGCCTGAGTGACAGAGCGAGACTCTGTCTCCAAAAAAAAAAGAGAGTAGGGAGAAAGGATTAGGTAGGATAATCCTCAGACCAGATTGCATCCCTGAGACATTCTTGGCCTGGGGAATGGGGAGCCCCAGAGCAGAATGCCTGTCATAAGAGTCCTATGATAGGCGGAGTAGCCTGGATCTAGGATCCTTGCAGTGCTCAATCATTATAGGAGCAGCCTATGAGAGTGTGGCCTCTGGCTGAGTGCTGAGATAGATGGGAAGTGCTGCAGCTGCAGGCTGTCTGCCAGCTACTCTCCTCACAGCAGCTGCTTTTGAAGGGAACTTTGAGGGACATACCTCCATGGCCATCACAAATGTTATATAATTTCTCACTAAATATGACATTTATATAAGAAATTATATTAATTCATTAGCAAACTATTCAGTCATACATTTATCGTGCAATTATGACCCAAGTTGCCATAGAATATACTATAATGTTGGTATAAAGTGTGGGGCCACATTCCTGAAAAGCAACCTTATTTTTATGACCTTATTTCTGCTTGAATTCAGGAAAAGATATAAGTACAAACTGGAAACAAAAATAGGTTGGGAATGGAAATGATATATTTTGAGATGTCATAGCCTTGCTAGTTAATTGTTTGTATATTATTAACTGATCGACAGATAAAACTGGAGCATAAGCTTCCTTCGAGGTTATTTCTGGAAGTTCCTGGAATTGTCTTAGGTGAGCTAAAAAATAATCCTCTTTTATACCACATGACAGCCACCATGTTTTTTTAGTTTTTTTGAGATGGAGTCTCACTGTCTTCCAGGCTGGAGTGCAATGGCATGATCGCGGCTCACTGCACCCTACGCCTCCTAGGTTTTAGCAATTCTCTTGCCTCAGTCTCCCAAGTAGCTGGGATTACATGCACACACCACCACACCTGGCTAATCTTTGTATTTTTAGTAGAGACGGGGTTTCCCCATGTTGGCCAGGCTGATCTCGAACTTCTGACTTCAGGTGATGTGCCCGCCTCAGCCTCCCAAAGTGCTGGGATTACAGGAGTGAGCCACCGCACCCGGCCCATGTTTCTGGTCTCTCACTCCAACACCCACATTGACATCCCCAGCCTGCTGAGCCACAAAAGTGGTGTCTCATTATTGCCATTGTTCATGTTCTTAACATGACCACAGTGGTGTCCAAGGCCAATGAGCCTCTCACAATGTAAACTATAGAGTTGTCAAAGCAGGACTTCTTTCCCTGGAGTCATTGAAGCCTGGAATCATGCTGTGTTTCATGAAGAAATGGAAGAAGGTCCTTTGTCCTGCATTGTCACTGCACACCACAGTGGCTCTGTCTTGTGCTTCTGTGTCTCCAGGAATTTCTTGTGAAAACCGTCTTTCAATTTCTACGCACAGCCTCACTTTTAGAAAAGTTCCAGCCCAAGTCCATGGAGTAGGCCATGGGATCACTGTTTGAAAAAGACTCCATGATATTCTCCACACCCTACTCTGAAAGTCCAGAAGTGAAGACAAATTAGGAAGGTTGGTGGTGCTTCAGGCTCAGAGCAATGGGGGCCTGCATGAAGGCAGTGGTAATGGGGATGGAAAGGAAGTTAGAAAGATTTACTGGGACTGGGAATTCTAGTGCCAATTTGGTGATGAAGAGGAGGAAATCACTTTTAGATCTGTTGGGTGAGGTAACTGGGTAGAGATATTGAATAAATACATGGGATAGGTGCTAAGGAGAAAGGTTGAGTCTAAAGTTGATTTGAGAATTGTCACCTTATGTGGTACTTGGCTCAGGAGAGTGTGCAGAGTGAAAATTGAGGAGAACTGAGGATAGAACACTGAGGAAGAGGAGTCAGTGCAATAGGCTGAGGAGGAGGAGTCAGAGCGGTTGGAGGACACCTGGAAGAGAGTGGTTGCACCAGCACCAAAGAGGGTTTAGGGAAAGGAGCAGTAAGTTCTGTTAAACAACCAATTTCACATTAAAGTTAGAAAAGTTGTCTTTTGATTATGGCTACAAGGAGTCATGGTGATCTTACTAGGAAAATATTTTCCAGTGAGGTGGTGGTTACAAAATTGTTTTCATTATAAAAAGGACTGTGCATCTTTTTCACTTGGGCCAACTGAATACGTTGAAAGAGTTGAGAAAAATGCATTGATTACTGGAATTTTTCATGTTAATTAAAAATAGGGAGATCATAAGGAAATAAAAAATAGCCGTATATTTAATTTTTCATCAAAAGATTCAATGTTATTGTAAAAAACTTTCATTACAACTCCTAGTGAGTTGACTGTCTTACTGTTCCTTTCTTTTGAATTTTCTAGCAGAACCATGACTAGAACTAGATATTTTCTGTCTTTATTTGATAGTTTTCTCAATGAAGTTATGAAGGCTCTTCTATTTTTAGGCATAGCATGCATAGTTTTACTGTGGAACATTGTGTTTGATTATGATCAAGTGCATTTGCCCTCTCAGAACTTCAGTTTTCTCATCTGCAGAAGAGTAATAATTCCCACCTTATAGATAGTTGTGATGATTTAATGAAATAATGTAAGAAAAGCACAGAGCCCCTTTTAAATATACAACAAATGTTAATTATCATGTATAAAATAACCTGTTGGCTGGGCACGGTGGCTCAAGCCTGCAATCACAGCACTTTGGGAGGCCGAGGTGGGCAGATCACGAGGTTAAGAGATCAAGATTACCCTGGCCAACATGGTGAAACCTCGTCTTTACTAAAAATACAAAAATTAGCTGGGCATGGTGGTGCACACCTGTAGTCCCAGCTACTCAGGAGGCAGAGGCAGGAGAATCACTTGAACCCAGGAGGCAGAGGCTGCAGTGAGCAGAGATGGTGCCATTGCACTACAGCCTGGGCAACAAGAGCAAAACCCCCTCCCCAAGAAAAAAAAAAAAGAATCTTGGTATTTGAGGGCCTAATGGGATTTTTTCTTTTTTAAGGGAGAGATTTAAAGCAATTATACTTCAATCTCTATATAACTGTCAACTCCATGAATCTTCCAAAGCGAAAAGAAGTTATTTGCCCAGGATCTGATGATGATTATTCTTTTTGCAGAGCTCTGAAGGGAGGTAAGTGTTCAGTTCATATTACTTTTATAATAGGAAATAATTTTTTATAAAAAAGTTACAAAAATTATACACATTGAAAATATGAAGTTCCTTTTCTGCTGATAATTCTTTTTCCAGCCAAAGTTTTTACTTTTAGCAGCTTAAATAGCATTTTACAATTATGTACCTGACTTGTTAAGACGAACTTATATGATTTGTATTATTAATATTTTTCATAGTAACCCACCAGATTTTCTATGCAGTCATTGGTTTCTTCAATGACTTCTCCCTTTATGTTCCTCCTTGGAATTATTTACAAAATCATAACATTCAGAAATTAGGACCCTTACAGAGATCTTGCACCAAGGGATTAAAAAAAATAAAAATGAGGCTGGGCGCATGGCTCACGCCTGTAATCCCAGCACTTTGGGAGGCCAAGGCAGGCAGATCACCTGAGATCGGGAGGTTGAGACCATCCTGGCCAATGTAGTGAAACCCTGTGTCTACTAAAACACAAAAAACTAACAACTGGGCATGGTGGCTCATACCTGTAATCCTAGTACTTTGGGAGGCTGAGGCGGGCAGATCATGAGGTCAGGAGATCCAGATCTACCTGGCTAACACGGTGAAACCCTGTCTCTATTAAAAATACACAAAATTAGGTGGGAATGGTGGCACGTGCCTGTAGTCCCAGCTACTCAGGAGGCTGAGGCAGGGGAATCACTTGAACCCGGAGGCAGAGGTTGCAGTGAGCTGAGATCGCGCCACTGCACTCCAGCCTGGGTGACAGAGCAAGGCTCCTTCTCAAAAAAAAAAAAAAAAAAGAGGCCGGGTGAGCAGGTGAGGTGGCTCACAGGGGGGCTCACATCTGTAATCCTGGCACTTTGGGAGGCCAAGGTGGGTGGATCACAAGGTCAAGAGATCGAGACCACCCTGGCCAACATGGTGAAACCCCCTCTCTACTAAAAATACAGAAATTAGCTGGGCATGATGGTGCACACCTGTAGTCCCAGCTACTCAGGAGGCTGAGCAGGAGAATCACTTGAACCAGGAAGTCAGAGGATGCAGTGAGCTGAGAATGTGCCACTGCACCCCAGCCTGGTGACAGAGCAAGACTCCGTCTAAAAAAAAAAAAGAGAATAAAAAAAGAAATTAATCACTTTAAAGCTATATTCCAGCTTTTCCATTTACCAGCAATGTGACTTTCAGCATGTTATTCACATTTAACCTTTCTTGGCCCCATTTTCCTCAGCTGTAAAATGGGAAAGTAAAACACATCATACATCGTTTTAAGAATTAGAGAATGTGGGCTGGGCGCGGTGGCTCAAGCCTGTAATCCCAGCACTTTGGGAGGCCGAGGCGGGTGGATCACGAGGTCAAGAGATCGAGACCATCCTGGTCAACATGGTGAAACCCTGTCTCTACTAAAAATACAAAAAATTAGCTGGGCATGGTGGTGCGTGCCTGTAATCCCAGCTACTCAGGAGGCTGAGGCAGGAGAATTGCCTGAACCCAGGAGGCGGAGGTTGTGGTGAGCCGAGATCGCACCATTGCACTCCAACCTGGGTAACATGAGTGAAACTCCGTCTAAAGAAAAAAAAAAAAGAATTAGACAATGTGTATTAAAAAAAAACAAACTAGAACAGTGTTCAAAATAAGAATCCTTCTTTTTTTGTTGTTTTTCCAGTCCCGTTATTTTTGTAATTGAAGGAACTGATGTCTGCAATGGTTCAGTCATGTGTCCACGGTCATTTGGAGAACTAGTAACAGAGCAGTCTCCTAACTCTAAGGCATCACTCTTCTACTGTGCCATGCTTTCTCTCTGAAAAAAAAAAAAAAATCCCTTAGCAGATTACTGGCTTTTAAAAAATTGTACATTTCTTTTCTTTTTCTTTTTTTTTTTTCTTTTAGATGGAGTCTCGCTGTATCACCCAGGCTAGAGTGCATTAGTGCAATCTTGAAGCCCACTGCAGCCTCTGCCTCTGGGTTCATGTGGTTCTCCTCCCTCAGCCCTCCCAAGTATCTGGGACTACAGGCGCATACCACCACACCTGGCTAATTTTTGTGTTTTTAGTAGAGACAGGGTTTCACCATATTGGCCAGGCTGGTCTCGAACTTCTGACCTCATGATCCACCTGCCTTGGCCTCCCAAAGTGCTGGGATTACAGGCATGAGCCACTGTGCCCGACCTAATCGTGCATTTCTTTTGCGCAACTGTTTTATAATTATTTCATGCAATCTCTGTGGGGTTACATTGATATTTTATCTGAATCTTCAAAGTGTCTCTTTCTTGAGATCTCAGAGGTACCAGACTCAAGTCAACTTGCCTGTGTTTTCTTTCCCTCCTCCCACTTTCTTCCATACACATCTGTTAAACCTAATTTTAGCAAATCATGATTTAGGTTCTGGTTATCTGAAGTTGAATGGTAGGATCTCCTTCCTCAGAAAGTCACTCGGGGAAAACTGGATTGCCATATGCAGAAGAATGAAACTAGACCCCAACTCTCACACATTCAAAAATCGACTCGAGATGGATTAACAACTTAAGTACAAGATCTGCAATTATAAACATACTAGAAGAAACCTAGGGGGCTGGGCGGGTGGCTCACGCCTGTAATCTCAGCACTTTGGGAGGCCAAGGCAGGTGGATCACCTGAGGTCAGGAGTTCAAGACCAGCCTGGCCAACATAGTGAAACCCCATCTCTACTAAAAATACAAAAAGTTAGCTGGGCATGGTGGCAGGTGCCTGCAATCCCAGCTACTTGGGAAGTAGAAGCAGGAGAATTGCTTGAACCTGGAAGGCAGAGGTTGCAGTGAACTGAGATCCCACCATTGCATGCCAGCCTGGACAACAAGAGCAAAACTCCGTCTCAAAAAAAAAAAAAAGAAACTTGGGAAGATTCTTCTGGACGTTGGTCTAGGCAAATAATTTATGGCAAAGCTCTCAAAAGCACAGGCAATAAAGACAAAAGTAGACAAATGGGATTTAATTACATCAAAAAGCTTCTGCATAGCAAAATAAATAATCAACAGAGTGAACAGACAACCTATAGTACATGAGAAAATATTTGCAAACTATTCATCCATCAGGGGACTAGTATTCAGAATGTACAAGGAACTCAAACAACTCAACAACAACAACAAAAATGAATAACTTCGTTAAAAAGTGGGAAAAATACATGAATAGACACTTTTCAAAAGAAGATACAGAAATGGCCAACAGGTATATTAAAACATGCTCAACATCACTAATTATTAGAGAAATGCAAATTAAAATTGCAATGAGATATCATCTTACCTCAGCCAGAATGGCTATTACTAAAAAGACAAAAAGTAACAGATGTTGGCAAGAATATGGAGAAAAGAGAACTCATCCACTTTTGATGGGAATGTAAATTAGTACAGCCTCTATGGAAAGCAGTATGGAGATTTATCAAAGAACTAAAAATAGACCACCATTCCATCTAGCAATTTCACTACTAGGTATCTACCCAAAAGAAAAGAAGTCAATATATCAAAAAGATACCTGTACTTAATGTTTATTGCAGCACTAGTCACAATAGCAAAGATATGGAATTTACCTAAGTGTACATCAACAGACGGATGGGTAAAGAAAATGTGGTATATTTATACAATAGAATACTAGTAAGTCGTAAAAAGAATGAAATAGTGTATTTTTCAGCAACACAGATGGAACTGGAGGCCATTATCTTAAGTGAAACAAGACAGGCACAGAAAGTCAAATACTGCATGTTCTCACTCATAAGTGGGTACTAAAAAATGTGTACACATGATAGACCATGAAGACCTGGAAGGGTGAGGGGTGAGATAGGGGTGGAGATGAGAAATCAGTTAATGGGTATATGTTACTTGGGTGATGGACACCCTAAAAGCCCTGACTTAACCACTACACAACCTATGCGTGTAATGACATTGCACATGTACCTGATAAATCAGTATAAATAAAAAAAAAGTCACTTCATTCTGGGAAAGACAGTCATAAGAACAAATTTACAATGAAATTATATGTAATTTTATTGTAAAAAAGTATATGGTAAGAACATATAATTCTAGGGCCAATAGAACTATATGTTATTAGTTTTAAGTATATAGTCGCTAAATAACTGTGACAGAAGAACTGGGACAAGATTTTTTTTTTTTTTTGAGACAAGATCTTGTTCTGTCATCCCGATTGGAGTGCAGTGGTGCAATCATAGCTCACTGCAGCCTCAAACTCCTGGGCTCAAGTCATCTTCTGGTCATAGTCTCCTGAGTAGCAAGGACTACAGGCACAGGTCACCATGCCCAGCTGATTTTTTTTTTTTTTTTGGGTTGGAGTGTCACTCTGTTGCCCAGGCTGGAGTGCAATGGCACAATCTCAGCTCACTGCAACCTCTGACTCCCAGGTTCAAATGATTCTCCTGCCTCAGCCTCCCGAGTAGCTGGGACTACAGGTGTAAGCCACCATGCACAGCTAATTTTTGTATTTTTAGTGGAGATGGTTTTTCACCATGTTAGCTAGGCTGGTCTTGAATTCCTGACCTCAGGCAATCCACCTGCCTCAGTCTCCTAAAGTGCTGGAATTACAGGCATGAACCACCACACCCAGCCCTAATTTTTCATTTTAATTTATTTTAATTAAGAAATAGAGATAGGGTCTCACTATCTTGCTCAGGCTGGTCTTGGACTCCTGGGCTCAAACGATCCTCCTACCTCAGCCTCCCAGAGTGCTGGGATTATGGGAGTGAGCCATTGCTCCTGGCCATTTTAAAATTTTTTGTAGAGATAGGGTCTCACTATGTTGCCCAGGCTGATCAGACAAACTTTCATAGAGTATTTTATTACAGTCTTGAATCTGAGAACATCAGAGAGTGAGGGGGAAAACATTCCCTGGAGAGGAAACAGCATATGCAAACACATCTAGTCATAAAACAGTATGGTTTATTTGGAGAGTAGTTTTTTTGTAGTTGGAGCAGAATGTGCTTGTGGGGAATTGCTGGAGATAAGCCTAGAAAAGGGGGCAGTGTGAGCATGTAAGTCATGCGCAAAATATTGGCCTGTATCCTATAGTCAGTGGGCAGGGATGACCCACTGAGATTTCCATTTTTGCAGATAACTAGCATCCATATGGCAGGAGGCGGGGGTAGGCTGAGGCAGGAAACTTGGGTGGAAGGAAGAGCATCCAGGAGGTTCTGTGAGAGACCATGAGGGCTGAATGAGATGGCGGCCTGGGAGTAGCAGGGAGGAGATGAAAGAGCTTTTTGGGAGACAAAAGAGGCAGGATACACTGATTTAATATGGCAGGCAAGGATTAGGTAAAATTAAGGATCCTGTGGGTTGGGTGCCTGTAATCCCAGCACTTTGGGAGGCTGAGGCTGGGAGTTTGAGGCCAGCCTGGGCAATAAGGTGAAACCCCATCTCTAAAAACAAAAAAATTAGCTAGGTGTGGTGGTACCAGCCTGTAGTCCAGCTACTTGGGAGGCTGAGGCAGGAGGATCACTTGCGCCTAACAGGTCCAGGCTGCAGTGAACTATGATCCACCACTGTGCTCCCAGTCTTGGAAAAGAAAAAGAAAAAGAAAAACAGCACCACTTGAGGGCCAGTGATTGGATGTATGGAAGTGGCATTATCTGAGATGATGTGTACAAAAGAACAGGCAGGTTTTAAAAGGGAAACATAATGAGTTCTGTTTTGGGCATGTTAAGCTCAAGGTAATTTTGGAACATTCAAATAAACATGCCCATCTGGCGGCTGAGTATGTGGGCCCAGATCTTGGGACCTTCTGATTTAAGAAGCATTGACGTATCAAGAGACCCTTGAAATTTGGGAGTCAAATTTGCAAATACCATACATATCTATTTTTAAAATAACTTTCCTTTTTGTTGTTATGAAAGTTATATATCTTTATGATATGATATTTAGAAAATATGAATAAGCAATAAAAAGTAAGTTACCCATTCTCTTACCAGTTTTTACACACACACGCGTGCACACACACACACACACGTGCACACACACACACACACACACACACCTGTTTCTTTCAAAAACACATTTATGAATCAATAGATGGATATTTCAAAGCATCTTAAATTTAATAAGCCTTAGCTGGGCACTGTGGCTCACTCCTGCAATCCCAGCACTTTGCGAGGCCAAGACAGGTGAGTTGCTTGAGCTCAGGAGTTTGAGAACAGCCTGGGCAATATGGTGAAATGCTGTCTCCACCAAAAATACAAAAATTAGCTGGGCATGGTGGTGCATGCTTGTTGTTCCTGCTACTTGAGAGGCTGAGGCGGGAAGATCACTGGAGCCTGGGAAGTGGAGGCTCTAGTGAGCTGCGATTGTACCACTGCACTCCAGCCTGGGTGACAGAGCAAGATCCTGTTTAAAAAAAAAATTCATGGTGGCTCATGACTGTAATCTGAGCACATTGGGAGGCCAAGGCGGGCTGATCACGAGGTGAGGAGATCGAGATCATCCTGGCTAACATGGTAAAAACCCTGTCTCTACTAAAAATATAAAAAATTAGCTGGGTGTGGTGGTGTGCGCCTGTAGTGTCAGCTACTTGGGAAGCTGAGGCAGGAGAATCGCTTGAACCCGGGAGGCAGAGGTTGCAGTGAGCTGAGATCACGTCACTGCACTCCAGCCAGGGCAACAGAGCGTGACTCCGTCTCAAAAAAAAAAAAAAAAAAAAAAAGTGATAAGCCTATTAGTTCTGTTACAGGGATTTTATTGGGGCTGCTGTTACTAAGTACCATAAACTGGGTGCCTTAGAAAAACAGAAATTTATACTCTAACAACTCTGGAGTCCAGAAGTCTGAAACCAAGATGACGAAGCCATGCTCCCTCTGCAGGAGCTGGGGCTGGATCCGTTCCAGGCCTCCTTCCTAGCTTCTGGTGGCCTAAAGCATGTCTTGCCTTGTAGATGGCCATCTTCTTCCTGGGTCCCTTCACTGTGGTCTTCCCTCTTATATGTGTCTATCTCAGGGTCCAAGTTTCCCTTTCTTATTAAGGACACTTTCATATTGGATTAGGGCCCACACTAACCATCTCTTTTAACTTGATTATCTGCAAAGACCCTTTTTCCAAATAAGGTCATGTCCACAGGCACTGGAGGTGAGGGCTTCAACATGTCTTTTGGGGAGACACAATTCAACGTACAACAGCATCTGAGGCTTGGATCCTGCCCCCTGCATACTTGCCAGGAACACCAGAATGGACCATGAGTGAGCCTCATGAATACCTTCCGGGAAGAGGAAAGGAGGGCCTAAGAAGGAGTTCTGTTCTTCCTTGCCCTGCCTCAGTTCCTTCTTGCCTTCTTCAGTGTGGGCAAAGCTTTAAGCTAACTTCCTAAGTAAAGAATGGAAGGTATGACCAAGACATGAGCTTTCTGGCTGGGCGCCGTGGCTCACACCTGTAATCCCAGCACTTTGGGAGGCCGAGGTGGGCGGATCACTTGAGGTCAGGAGTTCCAGATCAGCCTGGCCAACATAGTAAAATCCCATCTCTACTAAAAATACAAAAGTAGCTGGGCGAGGTGGCACATGCTTGTAATCCTAGCTACCCAGGAGGCTGAGGCAGGAGAATTGCTTGAACTCCGGAGGCAGAGGTTGCAGTGAGCCAAGATCCCACCACTGCACTCCAGCCTGAGCAACAGAGTGAGATTCCATCTCAAAAAAAAGAAAAAAAAAAAAAAGATAGCTTTTAAAAGAGACAAAACAATTGAAAAAGGTCTATCCAACAGAAGAGGTTAGAACTCCCTCAACCCACCTGACCTGCTGTGTCAGGACAGTCTCCCTAAGGAGGAATCTAGGGGTTATTCTTAATTTCTTTCTCAAACCCTTCAGTCTCATCCATCTTCCTTCCCCCCTTCCACAAAGTTGACAGAGTTGGCTTCATGACCAGGGCCCAGCGCCCCATATACAGAAAGGCCCCGCGTTGGAGTTTAATGCCCTGTGATTATAATCTTGAAATTCTTAATGGTTTTATCTTCAAGTGTATATTTTGTAAGTGAAATCTAATGAGATGATGGGGTATGAACCCACCTTCCCTGGACTGGTTCTTGGTTCCCGCTGCCTACTTCCCTGCTGACACCCTGGGATCCCTGTCCCTCCTCTGTCCAGTGCCACCTGCTACCCTCGACCCCTGGTGAAATCCTGGCTACAGGGAGGGTCAGGATCCAGCGTGGGTGCCTGTGGTATCTTGGATGAGTGTGACAGTGGCTGCCCTACCTGAGCTGGCAGCACCACAGCCCTGTTCAGCAGCTGACTGGTTGGGCACACCATCCCCTGACCCACCCCCAAACAGATGGCATGTGGTGGTATTGCACAGAGCTTGCAGTATGTTGAAAGTCACTATTGAACAGCAGGCTTGTGGGAAAGAAAGGTACTTGCTTCGACTTCCTGTCCCTCACTGGAGCATGGGGCATCCAGCCATTTGTGGAAGCAGTTTGTGGAAGGAAGCAGTTTCTGACAGGCAGCTGTCAGGCCCAAGCTTGCCCAGGAGCCCCCAGTCGTGGAGGAGCCCCTGGGTGTTTCTAGACTCACCTGTGCTCCTCGCTGAGGGAGCGTTCCCTCAGGCTGTTCCATGCCTTGGGGACCTTCTCTTTTTCAGTTCAAACTTCCTGCCTCTGGCTTATATTAGTTTCCTCTGGCCAGCTCAAGGCACCCTCTGGAGATGAGCCAGGACATACAAATTGTGTAATCTCAGTGATTCTACTTTGAAGTTAATGCTTTGATATTGGCATTTAAACCTGGCATTGATTTATGAAAAGATGAACAGTGAAATTCATACTAATAGTTTAAAATGTTCTCTTTATTACAAATGATATTGAATTGCAGTAAAAACATGGCAAGTTAGAGAGAAACACGTTGAAGAAAAGAAAAAGTTTGCCGGGAGCAGTGGCTCACGCCTGTAATCCCAACACTTTGGGAGGCCAAGGCAGGTGGATCACCTGAGGTCGGGAGTTCAAGATCAGCCTGACCAGCATGGTGAAACATGCAAAAAAATTAGCCAGTGTGGTGGCTCATGCCTGTAATCCCAGCTACTCTGGAGGCTGAGGCCGGAGAATCGCATGAACCCAGGAGGCAGAGGTTGCACTGAGCCGAGATCATGCCACTGCACTCTAGCCTGGGCAACCAGAGCAAGACTCCATCTCAAAAAAGAAAAAGAAAAACGTTTTATGTTCCAGTGACTTTAACAGATTTTCCCCATCTTTTGAACAAGGAGCCTCACATCTTCATTTTGTGCTGGGCCTTGCAAATTATATATTTAATGGTGTAGTGATATATTGCATTACTTTCTTTCTTTTTTTTTTGGGTATAAAAATTTATTATACATAAAGAATATTACCACTAACAAATGCAGACAAGCTATGACACCATGGTACTGGATGGAGGACAGCTAGCTCTTTGGAAAGTGAAAGGTTTGGGTGGCGTGGGCCTCATGCCACGCTGACTGGTCAGTAGGCGGGAGGGCACATGCCAAACGCCACAGGGCACCAGGACAGCGGGTGCCTGCTCTGAGTGTCCACAAGTGTTCCCTGTCTCATCTGGGGCTTCAAAGGGAGCACACCCAAAAGCTAGCAACTGAAGCGAAGGGGCTTCCTAAGATGCCCCAGGCCTGTCTCTGCAGTCACAGCAACACCATTTTAAGCAATATGTTTAATTGGATGATTTCCACAAACTAGCCACGAAGTTTCTAACCATCGCAATTCAGTGAAGTACAAAACATTAAGTTACAGGCTGTGAGAAGAGAAGGCAGCACCAGTGGTGGCACCTTCCAATCCTGGTGGTTCTAGGGGCAGGGAGAGGGGAAGGTCTTCTTTTTAAACCAAGCCCCTCATTTCAATGTACTAAAGAATTACTCTGATCGATATTAAATTGTATTGAAAACAAAATGGACTAAAAAGCAAATACTACTCTATGTTGGGGTGGAAGTGGGAGGAAAGAATGAGTCCTTCGAAGCAGGAAGGGAGACAGCAGGGGGAAGGTTCTGTGCCTGTGACCCTGGGCGGTCACTCACACTGCTCCATTTTTACTTTTGGTGGTCTCAGGAAGGTCCGATTTTTCTTCTCTTTCTTCCCCTTTGTATTGGCTTGGAAATTTCGCCAGCTGTCTACATGACCATCTCAACTTTCCTCAAAGTTTTTCTGCCACTCTCTTTCTCGTTTGGCTTTTTCTTGAGCTTCGATCTCTTCCTCCCTTTGTCGTTTCCTTTCATGCATCTCTTTGGCTTCTCTCTCTTTCCTTTTAATTTCCAGCTCGGCAAAGAGTTTCATTGTCTGTTTATATACAGCTTGTTTGAACAGCTCAGGGTCATCCTCCTTTACAATCGTAGGTTTTCCTTCCTTCTTTAATTGTTTTTTTCGCTCTTTCACAGTGTGTTCCACGTATTCTTTTCCTGCCTGAATTACATCCAGGGCCCTCTTCTTTTGCTCCTGATCCAGTAGCAACTTGTAAGCTTTGTCCACAGCTTCAAAAGCCTTTTGTGCTCTGTCAGCATCATCTTGATTTTTGTCAGGATGCACCAATATGGATAACTGCCGAAACCTCTTTTTTATTTCTTCATCTGTAACTTCAGGATCGATCTGAAGAACCTCAAATGGGTTCAAATTGAAGTAAGAGGAACCAGGACGGGTCAGTCTTTCAATCTGATTTTTGGATGTTAGAACCGAGTCTCTCTTCTCTATTTGTTTCACCTCACTGTAGAAGGTCATAAATGCTTCCTCTGTGCTGCCTCCGCCGCCCGACGTCCCGCTCTCTCCTGAAGCCGCCATTTCCCCGGCCAGCCACCACCGATATATTGCATTACTTTCAATGACAAAAACTGCAATTACTTTTATACCAACCTAATAGTTGGTACTGAAGCAGCTGGGTACTGAGAACTAGGTACTAGGAGCCACATTCAAAAATGTCCAAAACAAAACCCCTGTCCTCATGGAGATTATAGACTAGTAGAGAAAACAAGATCCTAATGAAGTAATAAGATAAAGACAAGGAGAGAAATGAAATATGATTCAGTTTGTGATAAATACTCTCAAAGAAACCAGCAACTAAATAAGATAGAGCTTATTATTATTATATAATATATAAATATATGACTAATATATTAATGCATTAATATTCACAAGATGCCATTGGAAGGAGAGTTTAGAAAGGAGAAGGAATAATATTAAATGTTATAAGTAGGGCCGGGCGCGGTGGCTCACGCCTGTAATCCCGGCACTTTGGGAGGCCGAGGCGGGTGGATCACGAGGTCAAGAAATCGAGACCATCCTGGTCAACATGGTGAAACCCCGTTTCTACTAAAAAAAATACAAAAAATTAGCTGGGCATGGTGATGCGTGCCTGTAATCCCAGCTACTCAGAAGGCTGAGGCAGGAGAATTGCCTGAACCCAGGAGGCGGAGGTTGCGGTGAGCCGAGATCGCGCCATTGCACTCCAGCCTGGGTAACAAGAGCGAAACTCCGTCTCAAAAAATAATAATAATAAAATAAATAAATAAATAAATAATAAATGTTATAAGTAACAGTTAATGGTAATAATATTTAATAAGTGCTATGTCCCAGGCATTGTTCTTAGCACTTAACATGTATTAACTGGTATAGCCCTTGTAATAATCCTATGAGGTAGGTGTTATCATCCATCTCCATTTTACTGAGGCATAGGATAATTAAGTGACCAAGTAGAGGAGCTGGGATTCAAACCCAAGCAGTTCTGGCCACAAAGCCATCACTCTTACAAAGATGTTACCTTTTTTGTTTTGTTTTGTTTTTTGAGACAGAGCTTCACTCTTGTTGCCTAGGCTGGAGTGCAATGGCATGATCTTGGCTCACTGCAGCCCCCACCTGCCAGGTTCAAGTGATTCTCCTGCCTCAGCTTTCCAGTAGCTGGGATTACAGGCTTGAGCCACCATGCCCGGCTAAGTTTGTATTTTTAGTAGAGATGGGGTTTCTCCGTGTTGCTCAGGCTGTCTCAAACTCTAGACCTCAGCTGATCCATCTGCCTCGGCCTCCCAAAGTGCTGGGATTACAGGTGTGAGCTATTGTGCCCTGCCTAAAAATGTTATCTTTATTCTTACCATATCTTTCCCATTGCATATTGTATTTGGAATGGTGTCTTCTTATTTTGGGGGGCTTTTTTGGTTTTAAATTTAAATTTAATTAATTAATTAATTAATTAATTTTGAGGCAAAGTCTCCCTGTCGCCCAGGCTGGTGTGCAGTGGTACAAACATAGCTCACTATAGCCTCTACCTACTGGACTCAAGTGATTCTCCCACCTCAGCCTCTCAAGTAGCTGAGATTACAGGAACATACCACCACACTCATCATATATATATATATATATATTTTGCACAGACAAGGCTCCACTGTGTTGCCCAGGCTGGTGTTGAACTTCTTGGCTCAAGGGATCTGCCCTCCTTGGCCTTCCAAAGTGTTGTGATTACAGGAGTGAGTCACAGCTCACAACTGGAATGGTTTCTTTGCATATCTGCATCTCCAATAGACTTTAGCTCTTTGAGAGAAGGGACAGAGTTGCACTACTATTGTCTTCCCAGTCCCTGGTGGGTACTAGGCTTTCAAAAGTATTTGTTAAATTGTGAATTGGATTGGCCTTGAACGAAAGATCATACAATTATGAAGCCACAATCACTTTACTGAGCTCAAGAAACACCTCAGCTGTCAACTCCTTTAGTAAGAATATACCCGGCCAGGTGCAGTGACTCACACCTATAATCTCAGCACTTTGGGAGGCCGAGGTGGGCAGATTACCTGAGCTCAGAAGTTCAAGACCAGCCTGGCCAAGATGGTAAAACCCTGTCTCTACTAATAATACAAAAATTAGCCAGGAGTGGTGGTGGGCACCTGTAATCCCAGCTACTGGGGAGGTTGAGGCAGGAGAATCGCTTGAACCCTGGAGGCAGAGGTTGCAGTGAGCCAAGATTGTGCCATTGCACTCCAGCCTGGGTGACAGAGTGAGCCTCCATTTCAAAAAAAAAAAAAAGATACACTCTTGATTTGCTTTAAAGAAAGAGCAAAAAGGAAAGGAAAAAACAAAACAACAAAAAAGGATACACCCAGAAGTAAATAAATAAATGCTTATTTGTGAGACTAGAAGCATACATGCAGACACAATCTATTTACTTCTAAGAATAATATAGTTTTAGATTTGGTCGGGCGCGGTGGCTCATGCCTGTAATCCCAGCACTTTGGGAGGCTGAGGTGGGTGGATCACGAGGTCAAGAGATTGAGACCATCCTGGTCAACATGGTGAAACCCTGTCTCTACTAAAAATACAAAAAAAATTAGCTGGGTGTGGTGGCGTGCACCTGTAGTCCCAGCTACTTAGGAGGCTGAGGTAGGAGAATTGCTTGAACCTGGGAGGCGGAGGTTGCAGTGAGCCGAGGACTTGCTACTGCACTTCAGCCTGGCGCCTGGTGACGGAGTGAGACTGTCTCAAAAAAAAAAAAAAAGAAGTTTTAGATTTAACTACTTAGATTAAAAATATTTTCGGTCACTATTTTTCTTGTTTGAGATTCAGAACATATATTTCTATCTTTATCCCACCACATTCACTTTTTTGTTCTGACTAGAACAGTAGGGTGTGGTTTTTCCTGCCCTTTTGACTCTGTGCTCCGTGCTTCATGGCTTGTGTGGGCCAGGCCCATGGCTATGCATTTAAACAGAAGCTAACTTGAGCTTCTCTGTGGTGTAATTGGGAGGAGATTCAGTATTCTGGCTGCCTCCGAAATATCTCATCTGTCTTTGGGAAGATTCTTCTCTTTTATACCTAGCCTAATGTGTATCAGTATCTCTGAAAACGTTTTTTTTTTTTTTTTGAGATGGAGTCTTGCTCTGTTGCCAGGCTGAAGTGCAGTGGCATGATCTCGGCTCACTGCAAACTCCGCCTCCCGGGTTCAAGTGATTCTCCTGCCTCAGCCTCCTCAGTAGCTGGGATCACAGATGCACGCCACCACACCCAGCTAATTTTTGTATTTTTAGTAGAAATGGGGTTTCATCATGTTGCCAGGATGGTCTTGATCTCCTGACCTCGTGATCCGCCTGCCTCGGCCTCCCAAAGTGCTGGGATTACAAGTGTGAGCCACTACACCCGGTCTGAAAACTAGTTTAAAATTCACATGTGTAACTTGGTCTGAAGCATACTAGCCCTAGCTTGTTCATCGTTTATTCATTATTAAGACCAGTAGGTCTTAATAGTTTGTGTCTCCTAAGGGGTAAGATAGGGGCAGAGATAGAGAGAGGCTCTAGAGGCGGGGAAAGGAAGCCACAGGAGAATGGTAGCCAGAGTATATAAAAGGTTTATTATTTTTCTATAGTTTTGCTTGGGACTGCGTCTGTCAGTAGTTAGTGTATGCCATAAAGGTATACCCTATGCTACCAAGAAAAAGATCACCTAACGATGACCTGTATTTTATATTTTGTTTGCAGAGACTTTGAATATCACAGTACCATTCTCCTTCAAGGGAATAAAATTTTCTAAGGTATTGTTCCAGATTTATTTTGTAATTTCCTAACCTTTAGCAGTAATAGACTGTTAAGTATTTGAAACAAGCAGTTCACAACTTCTTCTTATTTTTTTTTGAAATGGGGATCTCAGTCTGTCACTCAGGCTGGAGTGCAGTGGCATGATCTCCACTCACTGCAACCTCCACTGCTCAACCCCCACCCAAGCAATCTTCCTGCCTCAGCCTCCTAAGTAGCTGGGACTACAGGCGCATGCCACAATGACAGCTAATTTTTTGTATTTTTGGAAGAGATGGGGTTTCAACATGTTTCCCAGGCTGGTCTTGAACTCCTGAGCTCAAGTGATTCACTCTGCTTAGCCTTCCAAAGTACTGGGATTACAGGCATGGGCAACTGCGCCCAGCTGAGAATTTTTTGAGTAGCAATTCAAGATTAAGATGTTCAAGATTTTTTCCTTCACTTTTATTTAGGATTTGCTTTTTTGTGTGTGTGTGACAGAATCTTGCTCTCTTGCGCAGACTGAAGTGTGTTCTGAGCTCCCTGTAACTTCCGCCTTCCAAATGCTATGGATTCTGTGCCTCAATCACCTGAGTAGCTGGAATTACAGGTGCATGCCACCATGCCCTGCTAATTTTTTTTATTTTTAGTAGAGATGGGGTTTCACCATGTTGTCCAGGCTGGTCTCAACCTCCTGGCCTCAAGTGATCCACCCACCTTTGTTCCTGGACCAAACTGAGGGTTGGCTGCTATTTCTTGCAGCCCAATAACGAGATGCAGATGAACAGGGGAGGAAGAGAGCTTTTATTTCTGTAACCGGTTACAAGGAGAAGGTCTGGAAATTATCGGCAGACCAACTCAAAATTACAAAGTTTTCAGAGCTTATGTACATTCTAAGGACATAAGTGATTAATTTCTTTTTTTTTTTTTTTTTTTTTGAGACGGAGTTTCACTCACGTTACCCAGGCTGGAGTGCAATGGCGCGATCTCGGCTCACCGCAACCTCCGCCTCCTGGGTTCAGGCAATTCTGCCTCAGCCTCCTGAGTAGCTGGGATTACAGGCACGCACCACCATGCCCAGCTAATTTTTTTTTTTTTGTATTTTTAGTAGAGACGGGGTTTCACCATGTTGACCAGGATGGTCTCGATTTCTTGACCTCGTGATCCACCCGCCTCGGCCTCCCAAAGTGCTGGGATTACAGGCTTGAGCCACCGCACCTGGCCTAATTTCTTTTAATTTATTAACTAAGGTCAAAGTCCTGAAGACCTTCCTCTGGAGCCACAGTAAATTTACTTAAATAGATCCGGGTGCTGGGGTGATTACCTTTATCTTGTCTCCTGCTAAATCATGGAGATTTGAGGAGTTCCTTCAGACCCTCAATACACTTGTTTTTAAAGGCCTGGGGGCTTTCTTCAGACCCACAATAAAACTTGATTAATCCTAAATGGGTCCTATTAAGAATTCCTTTATTTTGTCACGCTTTAAGGCCCAGGAAAGGCCTGAGAATAATTCTGGATGGACTTTTGTTACATCCCATCCTTTGTATAAGGCCACTGGCTTTTAATATTTAACTTTACTCAATTAGTACTGAAACAGTTGTTAGTGAAACCTGGCCTGCCACACATTGGCCTCCCAAAGTGCTGGGATTATAGGTGTGAGCCACCTCGATTGGCCTTAGTATTAAGTCTTTTGGTATTTCTTTTTTCTGTAGAATATGGAAAAATTGCACAAATGATAGCACTTTTTTCCCTTCATTTTTTTTCCCTCTAGCATTTATGTCTAAAAGTAATTTGAATGCAAGTGCTCATTATTAATCTGTTGAACAGTCTTCAGATGAAAGCACTGGATGACCACTGTGTATAAGCCAGTAAATCTCTATAACTGCTCATGAAATACACTAAATATAATGTAAGCCTTGTTTAGGAGAATAAAAATTACATAAATTATAGACTTATTTTATTCAAGATTTTTCTTGGGTACTTAGTCTGGACATCCATGCCTTTGTGAAAATAGTTGCTGCCTCAATGAATACTACCATTGTGATTTTAGATATTTGCATGACATATCTAGTAATGAAATTTTATGCATTTTACTTTTGGTGACCATTTTAAAATAAACTTTAATAATGCATATTCTTTCATTATTTTGTTACAAACTAATATCTAATGTTTTAAAACCTCTTAGGTTAGTTTTTAAAAATTATAAATAACATAATCTTATAATTGGGAAATAAATAGGCTCTATGCTCATTGAATTCAGACTTGGAAAATTTTATTTCATTGGAAAACTAATAAAATCAATCCAATTTAAATGGCTTTCTGCTAGTAAGAGAACATTCTTACAAAAGCATCTGAAACAGTAGCATTAATATTTTGTATTACTTGTATTTCTTATACTTCATTTTAGGGACGATACAAATGTGTTGCTGAAGCTATTTCTGGGAGTCCTGAAGAAGTGCTCTTTTGCTTGGAGTTTGCCATCATACACCACCCTAATTCAAATTAGAATAAATTGAGTATTAAAAAAAATTTTTAAGGTATTTTTCTTATTTTAAGGGTACCCAGGATTTGTTTTAATCAGATATGGTAAGATAGAAAGACACAGAAATGACTGTCATGAAGGAGGATGCTTATCCTCACAGATCTCTAGAAACAGGAGCCATGGTGCACCATGTGGAGCCACTCAGGGAGGCACCACGGTCTGTGAAGAAGTGGAGGGAGGGGAAAAATGTGGGCAAGCGTTGTTTATTATGTTTTCCATAGGAAGCAATGGGCAAGATAGGGTAAGTAATTGAAACAGTTTGGCTGTGTCCCCACCCAAATCTTATCTTGAATTGTAGTTCCCATGATCCCCATGTGTCATGGGGGGGCGCCCAGTGGGAGGTAATTGAATCATGGAGGTGGTTACCTGCATGCTGTTTTCGTGATAGTGAGTGAGTTCTCATGAGATCTGATGGTTTTATAAGGAGCTTTCCCCACCCATCCCTTTGCTCTCTATTTCACCTTGCTGCTGCTACATGAAGAAGGACGTGTTTACTTCCCCTTCTGCCGTAATTGTTTCCTGAGGCCTGAACTTCTCTCCATTTGCCTGCTGCTACTTTAAGGCAGGTTACCAGTGCTGTTCCCCCGGACTACTCCACAGCTTCCTGACTGATCTTTCCACATCTGCTCAGGTGGCTCTTCAAGCTTTTCTCCACAAGGGCAATTTCGATAATATTTTCAAAATCTAGATCTGGTCATGTCATCACAATGAGAATGGAACAGATGGCTTCTGCGGTAGCAAAGGGATCTTTTCCAGCAATCCTATTAAATCTCAAATTTCCTCTTTTAGGGAGGAGAAATCTCCCATGTCTACAATCCTGTACATGCCTAACCCTGTCACCCATAGCCATCAGCAAAGAATGCAGATTAATTAGCAGTAACCTGTTCTTAGCCGAGAGTGACTTTACGGAGAGGGATCTCTAACCCCCTAAGTCTTAGAAGGGACTCTAACCCAAGGTCAGTTAAGTGTCCTTGCCTTTTTTTGTTTGTTTTTTGAGAAGGGGTCTCGCTCTGTCGCCCAGGCTGGAGTGCAGAGGCCCGATCTTAGCTCACTGCAACCTCTGCCTCCCGGAGTCAAACAATTCTCCTGTCTCAGCCTCCTGAATAGCTGAGACTACAGGCATCTTCCACCATGACTGGCTAATTTTTTATTTTTAGTAGAGACGGGTTTCTCCATATTGGTCAGGCAGGTCTCAAACTCCTGACCTCAGGTGATCTGCTCACCTTGGCCTCCCAAAGTGCTGGGATTACAGGTGTGAGCCACCACACCCAGCTTCCTTGCCTTTTATTAAGAGGGGCCTCTAACCCACTCTGTCTTAGGAGAGACTAACTCCCCTAAGTTGGGCTTCTAACCCAATCCCCTTCTTTACCTGGGTACCCCACCACTTAATCAAAGTTATCCAATCAGTGCTGCAGCCTATTTCTTTTCGGTCGGGGGGTCTCCTCAGTATTGTCCCTTTTGTGGTTCATGAGGAAGATGTTACTGGACCCCACCACTTACCCAAAGTTAGCCTTTGGCTTGGGGGTTTCTGCAGTATAGTTGCTTCCGTGGTCACCAGAAATAGGTTACAGGACCATGACACTTACCCAAGGGTAGCCGTTGGATCAGGGTTTCTGCATTAGAGTCCCATCTGTGGTCACCAGAAATAAGTTACAGGAAAGGAGTCCTGATCCAGACCCCAAGAGAGAGTTCTTGGATCTCGCACGCTGCAACCTACGCCTCCTGGGTTCAAGTAATTCTCTTGCCTTAGTCTCCCAAGTAGCTGGGTTTACAGGTGCATGCCACCATGCCTGGCTAATCTTTTATATTTTTAGTAGAGACAGTTTCACCGTGTTGGCCAGGCTGGTCTTGAACTCCTGACCTCAAGTAATCCTCCCACCTCGGCCTCCTAAAGAGCTGGGATTATAGGTGTGAGCCACTGTGCCTGGTCTCATTTCCTCCTTAAAAAAAAAAATTGGGAGGCTGGGCTCATGCCTCTAATCCCGGAAATTTGGGAGGCTGAACTGGGTGGATCACTTGAGGTCAGGAGTTTGAGACCAGCCTGACCAACATGGTGAAACCCTGTCTCTATTAGAAATACAAAAAAATTAGTTGGGTATTGTGGCGGGCACCTGCAACCCTAGCTACTTGGGAGGCTGAGGCAGGAGAATCACTTGATCCAGGAGGGTGGAGGTTGCAGTGAGCCGAGATCACACCACTGCACTTCAGCCTGGGTGACAGAGCAAGACTCTGTCTTGAGAAAAAAGGAAAAAAAAATGAGGGAAGCAAATCGTCTAAGAATGAGGAAAAACAAGTCAGGCACCCGGTTTGGTTTTATGGTGCCTCTACTTGCAAGTGGTTGTATAAACAGAAGGTATGCCGGGTTTTCTAATAATCCAGATGGTTACACATTAGGTCTGTTCTTGTGCACATTTTAAATAGAGGGACATATTAGATCACAGAGAATTCAGAGCCCAGAGGTCAGCCTGAAACTATGAAGTTCCTAAGTTCTCTGTTTATCTTTTTCTTCTTTGCTGTTTAAGTCTGCTGTTATTTTTCTACTGAGATAAAATTGATTGTTTACATTCAACCATTTCTTTTTGTTGCTGTTTTTGCAAACCAGTGAATCTGTATTAATGTCTCATGGCTAGAGTTTTGAAGTTAAAGCTATAGGATCTTTGTATGAGTGTGTATGTGTGTGTTTATGTGTATGTACATGTATTTTGTTGTGTGTTTTTGACTACAAGTTACCTAATTGGCTTAAAGTTAAAGAGTACTCATAAATTAAGTAATAAGCACAAACGCTTTTCAAATTCAGATGACTTAAGTAAAATATTTAATAAATAAGTTGGCTTTAAAATTATTGGTAAAGTAATATTAGACTTTTTTTTTTTTTTTTGAGACGGAGTTTCACTCATGTTACCCAGGCTGGAGTGCAATGGCGCAATCTCGGCTCACCGCAACCTCCACCTCCTGGGTTCAGGCAATTCTCCTGCCTCAGCCTCCTGAGTAGCTGGGATTACAGGCATGCACCACCATGCCCAGCTAATTTTTTGTATTTTTAGTAGAGACGGGGTTTCACCATGTTGACCAGGATGGTCTCGATCTCTTGACCTCGTGATCCACCCGCCTCGGCCTCCCAAAGTGCTGGGATTACAGGCTTGAGCCACCGCGCCCGGCCTTAGACATTTTTAAAGGATTGTCAGCATGTATTTTTGTTTGCGTTTATTGATCAAGCAATTTCATACTTATCCTTGCTAACTACTATAAGGTGTCAGAATTTAACATAAGGATTATAAAATTATAAACCCAGCCAAAAGCAGAATGATCTTTGCTTCTGTAATTTTTGATAAATAAGACATTAGTATTGTTGACTTAATGAGAATAGCTAAATCTTGAATTATTAATAAAATAATCATATATTTAATCTTAAGTTTCTTACTTAAGGGACATGGATGAACCTGGAAACCATCATTCTGAGCAAACTGACACAAGAGCAGAAAATCAAACACTGCATGTTCTCACTCATAGGCGGGACACATGAGAACACATGGACACAGGGAGGGGAGCACTACACACTGGGGTCTGTTGGGGGGAAATAGGGGAGGGACAGCTGGTGGTAGGGAATTGGGGAGAGATAGCATGGGGAGAAATGCCAGATATAGGTGATGGGGAGGAAGGCAGCAAATCACACTGCCACGTGTGTACCTATGCAACAATCTTGCGTGATCTTCACATGTACCCCAAAACCTAAAATGCAGTAAAAAAATTTTTTTTAAATACAAAAATTAACTGGGCCTGGTGGCGCATACCTGTAATTCCAGCTACTTGGGGGCCCGAAGCATGAGAATCACTTGAGGTTGCAGTGAACCGAGATTGTGCCACTGCACTCCAGTCTGGGTGACAGAGGTGTTTTAGGTGAAGTTTATAAAAACAAAAGGAGGGGTTCTTTTCCGTTTGGTAACTCCTCTCTGTCTATAGAGAGAGCTATTTCTTTCTCTTCTCTTCTACCTATTAAACCTCCACTCCTAAACTCCTCATGTGTTAGTCATGTCCTAAGTTTCCCGCATGAGATGACAAATCCCAGGTTTATGCCCCAGACAACGTAGCCAGTTCATATTGGAGGCTCATCTGGGATACCAAGGTACAACATTCATTGAAATGGTGAGAAGAGGAGTGAACTCCAACTCTGTCCTTTCATTTCAAGGCTCTCAGCCTCCATTTAAGAATGAAATCTAAGCAACTACTAGGCCATGTTCGGCCATTTAAAAACTATTAGCATGAATGCCAGCCTTATAAGACTTAAAGGACAGGCTTTCTGGAGAGAACATGGAGAACCCATGGGTACAACCCAGTACTCATGGGTTGCTGGGCGTATTGGCCATGTTTGAACTAGCTTCCTTTCACAGGGGACAGCCGTTGCATGGGGCTGGAAGAGGTTTGGGGGCAACTGAGGATTTCTGGCTGGGGCTACCTGTTATCCTAAGGTGTTATCCTTAGGTGTTATCCTAAGGCTTCTGGACTAGTCCCAGCTTCTGACCACCTGATGGGGTGTCAGTAATAGGATCTCCACCTTCCCTATTGTAATTTCCTCCTTTCCTGTCCGTGACCACCATATTTCTCCTTTCCTTTGTGCAAAATCTGGCGTATATGCCGCCTGCTGGTCTTTTCTGCTTGGAGACCCCTCTCTCTCTATATGAAGCGCTGTTTCTCTTTAAATCTCTGCTCCAAAAAACAAAAAACAAAAAAACACAGGGATGTGTGTTTTGCTAAAGAAAAGGTTTTTTATTTTATTTTATTTTATTTTTTTTAGTTAAGCGGCTATTTAAGAATTGCTTTAGAGTAAAGGAAAAGTTATGCAGATAAAACTAAATGGATAAAGAGACAAACTAAGCCTGGGAAACAAAGTTACCTCTTTGTTTGTTACCCGGCCATAATAACATAATAACAAAGTTACCATAATAACATTTTTTTTTTAAAGGGGTAATGAATGCCTGCCCATGTCCGTTCCTATCTGGACATTTAATTGGCTATAAGTCCCTTGGCCATAGTAAGTCCCACCAAGGGACAGGATGGACCCAGGGCACCTTTTCATTCTCTTCTTCAAAAATTCAAAGACTAACAATTTTTTTTTCCCAAGCAAATTATCCCATTTAAACATTCATGAATTAACCACATTAACATACTTTCAATGCAAAGAGGAAAAATGATTTCTTTCTCATACATTTCAGCTGTCTTGTCAGTGGGTTGTCAAGTTCAAGGATTTTTTTTTACATTCCTATGAATCCCTTGGTCTCTATGAACGAAATTTTACTTCGAAATGGAAAGTAGGTTTTGGTTCATCTCGAAATTTTAACTCACATTATACAGGCTCTGTGGTTAAGCTGTGAGAATGTATAAAATTCCTGTCAGTCACTGCTGGGGCTTCAGAGCATGACTGGGTAGTGCCCAGGTGGGCAGAGCACTGTCTGATAATCTCTGCTCCCTAATAACTGAAATCCAGAATAGATGATATTCTCCATTCATTCAAAATGTCTGTCCTGTGCTTGATGCAGAGGATATAAACAGAAAAACACTTGGTCCCTGGCTTCAGGACATTCACAGACTTGTCAGTCCAGACATTTGAGAGGATAAAAAGTGAACAAGCAATAATCAATGGGAAAAAGCTGTTTCATGCCTTAACGTGACATAAATATAAAAACCATACGGGAAACAACAGATGAAAATAAAAGCACAAAGGTTATAAAAATGCCAATGACAAAAATGAAGGCGCTGTTCAGTTCTACTCAACAGCAGACAGACTTAGGAATCAAACCCTGACACATTTTAAAGTTCTAGGTCTACTGTTTAAAAAAATCCAAAAAATGTTATCCAAGTCTGAATACATTAACAAGACACTGTAAAAGCTTTTAGCTGTAAGGTATTATTACTGTGTCAGTCAGAGTCCTTGAAGAAAACAGAAGACACATTTATATTGGGATTACTTAAAGAGAGTTTAATAAAGGGAGTGTTTACAGAGGTGTGGAGCAGGTGTAGGGAAACCATAAAGAATGGTGTAGTCCTTCAGGGCTAGTGGCAGAGGGGCTCCATTATTGCTCTAGGTCTAAAGGGTCAAGGGTGGAGGACCAGGAGACAGGGGTCCTATCTAACAGAAGGGAAGACCACCCCCCACCTCCTTTATGTAACCAGACCAGCTGGAAGTAACTCTGCAGGGAAGGACTGCACTATGCTACACCCTCAGATCTCCTGCTGGGATCCGCATTGCTGGACCCAATGGAACCAGAAGACAAGGGAGCCAGCTGACCTATTGTACACTGGTCAGCTTCCCAGAGCACAGAGAAGGGTGGAGAAGGGCAGAGAGCATCTGGAGGGGTAAATGGAAGATATCCAGAACTATGCAGGCACGATGGCTCACTCCTGTAATCCCAGCACTTTCAGAGGTCGAGGTGGGTAGATCATCTGAGGTCACAAGTTTGAGACCAGCCTGGACAACACAGTGAAATCCTGTCTCTACTAAAAATACAAAAATTATCTGGGTATGGTGGCGTGCATAGTCCATACCCAGCTAATTTTTGTAGTCCCAGCTACTTGGGAGGGTGATGCACAAGAATCACTTAAACCCCGGGGGGCGGAGGTTGCAGTGATCTGAACTTCCACCTCTGAAAGCGCGGGTGGGTGAGAGAGACACAAAAAAAAAAAAAAAAAAAAAATGTCCACAACAACTAAGTGACCAAGAACCTGAAAGTCAAGTGTTCACAAAGACCTTTGTGACACCTTCCCAGTCAGTATCTGACAACTCCTAGAACCAGTAATTTAATGGTTACTGG
The DNA here is from genome assembly GCF_009761245.1 of Sapajus apella. Taxonomy (NCBI): domain Eukaryota; kingdom Metazoa; phylum Chordata; class Mammalia; order Primates; family Cebidae; genus Sapajus; species Sapajus apella. The sequence goes on along the minus strand of NW_022436943.1, from coordinate 24,784,692 downwards.
ATGTGGATGGCAAAAGCTTAACAGCATACCCACCAAAACTCTTGCTGTTTATTAGGAACACATTTTTCAAGTTAGTAAGGCAGTGTAGTTTGAAGAAGAAAATTCTGCATACCAAAAAAGTACTCTTCTATGTTTTTCCAAAACAGAATATAAATATGCATGTCCCCCGCAAAAAAAAAAAAGCCTAGACAGTATACATGAACATTTTCTGTTATTAACAATAAACAGAAAGCCATCCTGAACTTGTTTTTTGGTGGTATATGATCAATTAGAAAGACCGAGAAAGCTGCCGGGTGCGGTGGCTCAAGCCTGTAATCCCAGCACTGTGGGAGGCCGAGGCGGGTGGATCACGAGGCCAAGAGATCGAGACCATCCTGGTCAACATGGTGAAACCCCGCCTCTACTAAAAATACAAAAAATTAGCTGGGCATGGTGGCGCGTGCCTGTAATCCCAGCTACTCAGGAGGCTGGGGCAGGAGAATTGCCTGAACCCAGGAGGCGGAGGTTGCGGTGAGCCGAGATCGTGCCATTGCACTCCAGCCTGGGTAACAAGAGCAAAACTCCGTCTCAAAAAAAAAAAAAAAAAAAAAAGACCGAGAAAGCTATACCAAGAAACAAAGGCTATTCTTAAATAACGCAGCCTCTGCTAATTGTGAAGGGTAAACTATGAATTTATCTTCATAATCCTTTACCTTCTCTTCCAGCAATCCCCCTTCTCCTTTCCTACATGCTTGTTTTTCTAAATTAGAGCTTATCTCTTCTGGATTTTTAGGGGAGGTGAGCATTTTTCCTGACCCACTCATTCTCATTCTTTTTTGTTTTGTTTTGTTTTTTGATACGGAGTCTCACTCTATCACCCAGGCTGGAGTGCAGAGGTGCGATCTTGACTCATTGCAACCTCCATTTCCTGGGTTCAAGCTATTCTCCTGCCTTAGACTCCTGAGTAGCTGGGATTACAGGTGCACGCCGCAACACCCAGATAACATTTACATTTTTAGTAAAGATGGAATTTCACTATGTTGGCCAGGCTGGTCTCAAGTGATCTGCCTGCCTCAGCCTCCCAAAGTGCTGGGACTACAGGTGTGAGCCACTGCGCCTGGCCCTGACCATTCATTCTATATGGATTTTCTACATGAAGAGATTTAGTTCTGAATTCAGGGAGGAAACAGTTTTATGCACTAGAAAGACATTTCTTTCTTAATAAGCTTTCTGGCACAATAGAACAGACTCAAACATTGTCTGACTTCTTTGCACAGCCAAGAAGGTGTGATGGAGTCTGTGTCTCACACTGTGCTCCTGTCCCCACAGCTTATGGTGAGCGTGGAGGCAGAGGGTTCAGGAACATTTTTCCACCAGAATCAGGGTACAGGAGGAAGAATATCTTAGCAGATCAAGCTGCTTGCCTACTTTGAAAGTTGGGTAAAGCATCATGCCCAATAATATAATCCTTGTGCATGAGATACAGAGAAAAGCTATTCTGCTACCTGAGTGCAATATCTGGGGACTGGTAAATAAAGTATGGCAATGCTGTTAGAACACTCTTTGACCTGGCTTTGCATCCTGGCTCAGCTACTAATTGTGTGACTAGCTCTATTGTCCAGGCTGGAGTGCAAATGTGCGATCTTGGCTCAGAGTTTCCACATCTCTAAACTACAGTTAATACTTACCATCTCAGGTGGCTGTGAAGATTAACAATACAATGCACGTAAATCACCAGCGCCTATAACATAGCAATTTCTCCATATACAAACTCTATGAAGATGGTAATGATAATCAAACTTACATTAATGCAACCATAATTCAACCAACCAATATTATCAAATCAGGTCCAAGCTCATGCTATTTCAAATCTCAAGCATCTTCCTTATTTGCTCCCTTTCTTCTATTCTCATGCTGCTACCTAGGTCAGGTTCAGACCATTCACCTAGATTAAAGCCACAGCCACTTAACTGGTCTTCCAGCTTCCAGGTTTGCTCCCTTGCACCTGTTCTTCCCTCTGCAGTCTCAAGCATTTTCCCATTTTGATCATTTGATCATTTTGACCATTCTTACTGGGTCAAGTTTTCTTACTCCCTTTCCCTGTCTTCCCTTTCTTCCCTCCCCTTCCCTTCTCTCTCCTCCTCTCCCCTCCCTCCCTCCTTCCTTCCTTCCTTCTTTCATTCTTTCCTTCCTTCCTCTCTTTCTTCTCTTCTTTCAATAGCGGGATGCAGAAAAGTGTACAATGGCTAGTACACACAGCTTAAGGAATCATCATAAGCTATTCTGTAGGTCAGAAATTACGCAGTGTTCGTCTTTAGAGGCCTTCATCACCCCTCCTGTTTGCCCTTCCTCAACGCTAATCCAGCCCTTGCTTCAAGAAGTGGCTCCATCCTGATTTCTTTTTTATCTTTTTATTTTATCTTTTTTTTTTTTTTTTTTTTTTTTTTTTT
>NW_022436943.1:24777728-24782163 GCF_009761245.1 Sapajus apella | reverse complement strand
CCTGAGTAGTGGGGATTACAGGCACCTGTTACTACGCCCAGCTAATTTTTTTTTTTTTTTTGTATTTTTAGTAGAGATGGGATTTCACTGTGTTGGCCAGGCTGGTCTTGAACTCCTGACCTTGTGATCTGCCTGCCTTGGCTTCCCAAAGTGCTGGAATTACAAGAGCCACTGGGCCCAGCCATATTTTTGCATTTTAAAAAAAGTTTTACCACCTGTGTATGAATCTCCAAGTGATATACCTAATTTTACTAAGCCTGAGAAGTTCTCTTTTCATATTTTAGCATATCTGAGTTGGGGATGTGCTCATAATTGATGGCTTGTCATGGTTTAATTAGCAGCATTTTTTTCTTTCTTAGAAAACCACAAAATGTCATTGTTGTTATTATTATTATTATTATTTTTGAGATGGAGTTTTGCTCGGTTGCCCAGGCTGGAGTGCAGTGGTGAGATGTTGGCTCACTGCAACCTCTGCCTCCTGGGTTCAAGAAGCTCTCCTGTCACAGCCTCCTCAGCAGCTGGGATTACAGGTATGTTCTGCCTCGCCCAGCTAATTTTTGTATTTTTAGTAGAGACAGCATTTCACCATGTTGGCCAGGCTGGTCTCGAACTCCTGTTGTCAAGTGATCTGCCCGCCTTGGCACAGCTGGGGCTGCATACTCCATGGAGCCAGTGGGAGCCCTCCCCTTTCTGAGTTGAGACTGGAGCTCTCTATGCCGCTGCAGCCACCCAAATCGCAGTTGCAGACCCAGGCCTCCTGCTCTACAGAGCAGGCTACAGTGGCCCAGACTGCAGCTGTGGATCTGAGCCTCCCTGTGCTCTTGGAGGAGCCGAGAACAGGCAGGGTCTTCCTCTCAGGTGCTACTGCAGCTGCAGGACCTGAGGCTGCAGACCTGGGCCTCCTGCTCCATGATGCAGGCAGGAGCCAGGGACAAGCGGGAGCCCTGCCTCTTCTGAGTTGGAGGAGTGGGAGCTCCTGTGTGCAGCTGCTGCTGCCCTCCCAGGCACAGGACCCAGGTGTCTCTGCATTCTGCACCCTCAGACACCCCAGGAAGGACCCTCGTCCCTGCAGGCTCAAGGGTGTCTGTTCCCACTGCCTGGCCTCTCTCTACTCCCAATATCTGTTCTGATCTCAGAGCTCAGAGCAGGGTTGGGGCCAAGCCCCAGGGCCATGAATAACAGCAGGAGGCAGACAGAGTCCTGGGTGGAAGGGGATGGGGTCCCCAGTAAGGCCCCACCTTCAGGCCAGAGAGGGCCTAGAGGCTAGGAGCAGGGCCACCAGTCCCATTGACTGGAGTAGAGACTTGTGCCTCTTCCAGCTGGCCTGTGGCCACCCATGGACTAATTGGTACACACTTCCTCCCCTCTGAAGTCCATGAACGACTTGGGCTCAGCCAGAGCAGGACAGAGGACAGCCAGAGGACAAAGAGGGCAGAGACCAGCTGCAGAGTGGAGTACCCTCTCCGCTGAGAGCTGCAGAGAGGACCTACGGGCAGAGAGGAGCTACCCTCTCTGCTGAGAGCTTCAGAGACCTGCAGAGATGTGTGAATGACTTGGCTGTAGAGAGGAGCCATCCTCTCCAGGGCCTCCTGTCTGCTAAGAGCTGAATACTCCACTGGAAGACGTGCCTGCAGAGAGGAGTTACCCACTCCTCTGAGCTGTTCTAACACTAAACAAAACTCTTTTTCTTCACCCTTCACTTGTCTGCATACCTGAATGCAGGACAAGAACTCATGCAAAAACTTGGGCAAAGGCATCCTGGCCACAGAGGTTTCTAGCAAGAAAATTCGACACCCTAGAGATCCTGTGATAAAAGTGCTGGGATTATAGGTGTGAGCTGCTGCTCCTGGCCAGAAGGTTACGTTTTACATATGTTTGATATAGGCTGCTCTTGCTTGTTTTTGAACCTTATAAATAAAGGTACACTGTATGTGTTCTTTTATGTCTGTCTTCTTTTTAGTCAACATGTTTGTGACTGTAGAGGAGTCAGATCACTTCCAATTCCCCTTTAGCTCTATGTAGGCTCTTTGGCTGGCTCTAGAAACCAAGCTGACATGAGGCAGATTAACAAGAGAAATGCATACACATTTTGTTTGCTTTACATGTACATGGAGACATTAGCAAGAGATTGAAGTCTGAACAGGTGGCTAAAGCAAGATGGTTTTATACTTTTTAGACAAAGAAGAGCAAATTTGAGAAGAAATGACAGGACAAACTAATCAGTATACCAAACTGGCATGTTTGGGGTGGCATATCCTTCTATCCTTTATGACATGCATCCTCTTTATTGTGGCAAGCAGTTAGAGCTTGTTCATGCTGTCTGCTACAAACATTGCTGCAATGTACTATATTTTTTAAATACTATATTTTGTATTATATTTTTATTAATTTATTTATTTTTGAGACAGAGTCTTGCTCTGTTGCCCAGGCTGGAGTGCAGTGGTGTGATCTCAGGTCACTGTAACGCCTGCCTCCTGGGTTCAAGCGATTCTCCTGCCTCAACCTCCCAAGTAGCTGGGACTATAGGCGCATGCCATCACAACGAGCTAATTTTTTTGGATTTTTAGGAGAGATGGGGTTTTGCCATGTTGGCCAGGCTGGTCTTGAACTCCTGACCTCAAGTGATCCACCTGCTTCGGCCTCCCAAAGTGCTGGGTTTACAGGTGTGAGCCACCAGGCCTGGCCGATGTACTATATTTTTTAAATGTAAATTTTTTAGGAATCATTAGGAGATATAAGGAGATGTAGAAGACAAGGGTTACTTTGGTAAGTATGTTTATTTGGTCTATTGGCTACGCTTGGTCACATGGCTACACTCAGCTGTAAGGGAGGCTCAGAAAAGTAGCCTTTATATTAGCTGCCTTTGCCTAGCTGTGTACCTGAGCTCTGTTACTGTAGATAGAGTGAATGGATATGAGGACATCTAGTGGTCCCTGGAGCAGAACACCCAGCTTAGATTAATTAGTGTAATTATTGATTAATAGTCATCTACTTCACAAGACTGTATCTCCACAAGAGCAGGAATCGTATGTATTTTTGCTCACCATTATTTCCTTACCCTCTATTTTGGTGTCTGGTACACAGTAGGACCTTAAGACATATTTGTTGAATACACAAGTGAACGGATCAGGCCCCTACCTCTTGCTATCCCTGTCATGCTTGACACTCCAGCCTGACCACACCACTTGTGATTGCCTAGCGATGTATTCATTATCAATTAAAAAGAAATTGCTGCTAATGCGGTAAACAAAAATAGTCATCTCACTGTTGCTTACATTTCTTTGGTGAATTTTCAAGTGATAAACATTTTCACACGTGTCTTTTTTTTTTTTTTTTGAGACGGAGTTTTGCTCTTGTTACCCAGGCTGGAGTGCAATGGAGCGATCTCAGCTCACCGCAACCTCCGTCTCCTGGGTTCAGGCAATTCTCCTGCCTCAGCCTCCTGAGTAGCTGGGATTACAGGCACGTGCCACCATGCCCAGCTGATTTTTTGTATTTTTAGTAGAGACGGGGTTTCACCATGTTGACCAGGATGGTCTCGATCTCTTGACCTCGTGATCCACCCGCCTCGGCCTCCCAAAGTGCTGGGATTACAGGCTTGAGCCACCGCGCCCGGCCACGTGTCTTTATTTATACTTCTCATTTTGAGATTTGACATGACCATTTCTGATACCATCATCTGAGGTGCATGAAGAGCTCGACACAGCTGGTTTCAGTCAAAAAATAAGGGCCAAAGGGAAAAAGACTCAAAAAGCATAAACAAGCAAACAAACAAAAGGGGCCAAGTTAGGCAGGAACTTGCCTAACACACCCAGGAACTTACTTGCTGAGGCGTGGAATAGACACTTGAATTAGGGCATTCATGCAATTCTACATGACTGCTGTTTCTCAAACCTCAGCCTTCCATGAGAGTTGGGAAGCAAAGAGTTAAATGTTATATTCTCTGTTTAGAATCTAGAAGGATGGTATTTTAAGTTGCTATTTAATGGAATATCCATGTGTTTTAGCAGTCACTAGAGATTAATATTGTATTGATAAATTAATAATGAATGCAATTAAATAAATCAGGTATGGCTGGGCGTGGTGGCTCACACCTGCAATCCCAGCACTTTGGAAGGCTGAGGCGGGCAGATCACCTGAGGTCATGAGTTCGAGACCAGCCTGACCAACATGGTGAAACCCTGTCTCTACTAAAAATACAAAAATTAGCTGGGCATGGTGGCAGGTGCCTGTAATCCCAGCTACTCAAGAGGCGGAGTCATGAGAATTGCTTGAACCCGGGAGGCAGAGGTTGCAGTGAGCTGAGATCACACCACTGCACTTCAGCCTAGGTGACAGAGCGAGACTCCGTCTCAAAAAAATAAAAATAAAATAAAATAAACTTAAAAATAAAATAAAATAAAATGGGAATATAACTACCATCCACATCAAAGAA
>NW_022436943.1:24769889-24777628 GCF_009761245.1 Sapajus apella | reverse complement strand
ATATAAAGAATATAAAATAATATATTTAATATGGACTGTCTTAATGAAGCATATGAAAAATGGAAATCGTATGTGAAGGTGGTGGGCTTTCAATTTTATTATCATCATTTTAACATTTCTTTTTTAACACGTTCATATTTTTGCTAATTAAATGAAATTAGAGCACTATTACCATCACCAAAACATAATTACCACCACGAATCCTGTCAGCAATGCTCTGTTAAAAAGTATCTAAGACCCGTAAGATACTATTGGTAATGGAGGAAAGAAGATGGGATTGTTCTAAACATAAGCAGAAATATGGCCAATAGGTGGAAGACATATTTTTCTGTATAAGATTCATTTCTAACTCTCAGAGCCAAGAGAGGAAGCACTAATTCAAGGCAAGGGAAGTGAAGAGCTTCTGTTTCCTTAGTTTTCATAAGTCGGCCTGATGTGGATATAACTGGTGATGAGAACAGCCTGCTTTCAGGCAAAAAAGTACACATCAGGCTTTGGTGTACAGATAACCAAGGATTAGTGCTCGAGAATTCAGTCGTTTTGCTCTTGGTGTAACTTGGCATGACATAAAAGACTGAGAGTAGCTTCTTAAATTGCCCAGTGGCTGCTCAGAGATGCATTTGACTGTAGGTAGGTCCTCCAATCCATATATACTTCGTAGTAATTGTCTAGTTTAGCATGCTTCTCTTTCATGATGCTGACATTTTTAGCAGGTACCATGGACTGAATGTATCCCCAAATTCATTTGTGTGTTTTCCCCCAAATTCCTATGTTGCAATCCTAATCCCGACTGTGATGGTATTAGGAGCTGGTGTCTTGTCGGTGGTAATGAAGTTGTAAGGGTGGAGCTTTTATGAATGGGATTAGTGCCTTTTAAAAGAGACCTCAGAGAGTGCCCTTCCCTTTCCACCATGTGCGGACACAGCAGTGAGAAGTTGGCTGTCTATGAATGAGGCAGTCGGCCTACAACAGACACTGAATTTGCTGGTGCCTTGATCTTGAACTTCCTAGCTCCAGAATTGTGAGAAATAAATGTCTGCTGCTTGAGCCACCCAGTCTATGATATCTTGTTATACTAGTCCATACATACTAAGACAGTGGGGTTCAATTGTACTCAAAAAAAATTTTTTTTTTTTTTTTTGAGATGGAGTTTCGCTCTTGTTGCCCAGGCTGGAGTGCAATGGCATGATCTTGGCTCACTGCAACCTCTGCCTCCAGGGTTCAAGTAATTCTCCTGCCTTAGCCTCCCCAGTAGCTGAGATTACAGGCATGCACCACCATGCCTGGCTAATTTTGTATTTTTAGTAGATATGGGGTTTCTCCATGTTGGTCAGTCTGGTCTCCAACTCTTGGTCTCAGGTGATCCGCCCACGTCAGCCTCCCAAAGTGCTGGGATTACAGGTGTGAACCACTGTGTCCGGGCAATTTTACTCACTTCTTAATTCAAATTACTGAATTTTCTAGTTCAACTCCTGTATGAGTAACATATATTCCTATAGATGTTTAGTGCAGCTGAAGGTGCAAAACAAGAAAATAGAAAGGAAAAATAGAAAAAGAAAAATACTCGGCAATATTGTTGGGGAGAGAAGAGGTTATTCTGGAGAAGGGAAGGAGGTTTTGGTGGATGGAAGGTTTTCGCCAGTAGGAGGGGACTGTGCACATGAGCATGTGTTATGAATGCGCATGCGGGAGGTCCACAGGGGCTGGTGGCTGTGCTAGACAACAGGGGCTAAGAAAAGAAAGTAGAAGTGTGACATAACTGCCTCCGTCACAGTTAGTTAGGGTGCCACGCAAGCCTGTGTGCACACAGACACTTGGACAAAGGCTGTCACCTTTAGCTTCAGTTGGTTTAGCCTGGTTGGGTTTGTCTAGGCTTAATATAGACCTCTTATTAGAATTAGGAAGAGGAAAAATAGACAAAGGAGGAGAAAAATACTAGATGAAGTCTCAGGTATTATAGGCATGAGACCTGGAAACTGGAGACTCCTTTTGGGACAGAGCTGTAGCAGCAAGCCCAACTATGGAAAAAGGGAACTGTGGCCTGGTGGTGGCATGGTGACCAGAGATTTTGGTGTTGGTAGGCAGGTGGCAGGAGCTCCACATGCTACGAGAAATGCACATAGGAAGTAAGGTAATGTGAGTGATGGGAACTTGATTCAGGGGGAGATGCTCAGTTCTAACACGTCAATTGCATACATCAGAGGGACTGCAAATTCAGATCTAAGGGGGCCAGACAGAGCAGGAGGTAAGGAGGGATATGATTGTGATGAATAGAAGAACACAAGCACAGTTTAAATTTACCATGTGGGAATATTGAACCAATGCTGTCAGATCTTCTGATTTTTCTTTTCCTTTTTTTTTTTTTTTAAAAAAAAAACTAATTTTATTATTTTGTTACATAATTGTTAGCTATAACTTTAGGCTTTTGAAAATCACCCACATTAATGCAGTTGCAGTAATGAATCCACTTCCCTTTTGTATGCTATTCTATTATATGAAAATGCCTTGATTTTTTTGTCCATCTGACTATTGTAGACAAAGCTGTTTGAATTTATTTGTAGATATCTCCTGGTTCTGCCAGAAGAATTTCTCTAATTACTAACCTTTCTTTGTATCTTAAAATCCTTTCAAAATCTTGTGAGCCTATGGGCCCCAAATGTTTTTAAATGTATAACAAATACATAGGGTTGCAAAGAAAACAAATGCAGAGAAAAAAATTTAACTAGAATCATCAAAATACAAAAAGCAAATATGAAAAAAATTAAACTAGATCCCTGGTTGGCGTCTTGGGGAAAAAACAGAAAGAAAAAATTGAACTAGAATAATGAAATATAAAAGAAAGCATTTGTAAAAATAAATAGACATGCTTCTTTATTAGGGCACTAAGTAACAATATCTAATGGAGGGTGTAAGAGATGTAATTTTGAAGTAGTGATAAGCGTGGAAGAAATTTTTATGTATTTGCAACAACTATAAATGGAATTTGACATTACCTATAATATTTATTGGTTACAAAGTCACAGGCCCTACTAATATTGTGGTTTGTTGCCTACCTTCATAAACAAAGGAAATGGTCAAATTTAGTTAGAAGTTGGTGCCAATGAGAATGGAACTATTATCCATCCAACTTATCAGACCCTCTGAATTCTATCCATAGATTCACTCAGGATCTGTGTACTGGAGATTACAAACCACTACTCTGGATTACATACCCAGGAGTGGAATTGCTGGGTCATAAGTTATGTACATATTCATCTTTACTAAACAGTGCCAGACTGTTTGATAGCAGTGTATGAGGTTTTCCTGACTGATTTTTTATTATTGCCCATGTGGTCTGATGAGTGTGAAGACACATTTTTATACCTTTCATAACCCATTGAAAGGTGGTGGAAGTTGAATGAGGTGAGCAAAGGAAACAATCTACTTGACGGTGTTCCCACTTGGTTTAATCTTCAGATTTTTCAAGAGAAGGGGTAAATTAGATTTATGTGAAAACTTAATCATAAAATGTTGGCAATTGATTTTAAAAGTTTAACAGCACCATGTGGGACATTATTGTACCTGCCAAGCAACCCTTGCACATCCCACGGCCCCTGAAACTCCACATGTCAAAAATGGAACTCCATCTGTAGTCCCTATTTCAGCAAGTGGTGCCACAGACTGCCAGGAACTCAAACTAGGAAGGTGGGCATGAGCCCTGACTCCTCCTCTACTCCACTCCTCACTTTCGATATGTGACTTTGCCATGTGGTTTAGCCTCCTGAAATCTCTGTCTCTTCTGTTTGTCCCCTTTCTTTATTCCTACTCCTAATTTTTTTTTTTGAGACGGAGTTTCACTCTTGTTACCCAGGCTGGAGTGCAATGGTGCGATCTCGGCTCACCGCAACCTCCGCCTCCTGGGTTCAGGCAATTCTCCTGCCTCAGCCTCCTGAGTAGCTGGGATTACAGGCATGCGCCACCATGCCCAGCTAATTCTTTGTATTTTTAGTAGAGACGGGGTTTCACCATGTTGACCAGGATGGTCTCGATCTCTTGACCTCGTGATCCACCCGCCTCGGCCTCCGAAAGTGCTGGGATTACAGGCTTGAGTCACCGCGCCCGGCCATGTTTTTTAGGTGTTCACAATTTCTTTGCTGATCTAACCCATCTCCCAGTCATTTCTCACCCATTCTAATACTTTTGTGACCTGTCTAAAATAAAAATTGAAGCAAGTCATTGCATTGAAGCTCTACCTTCTAAATTCCCGTTTTCCCCAACTCCCTATAGAATAAAATAAGTGTGATTTAGCATGTGGAGCTCCATATACTGACTTCTGTCTGCGTCTCCAGCCTCATTCCTTGCAGGGCCTTCCTCCTTGTCTATGCTCTAGTCTATGAATCATCCACAGCTCCTCTAGGGGCCATGCTGTTTTGTTACTCTCTTTGCTTTTTTTAAACTAGAATAAATACCCTTTCCTTTTTGTACTAGGATGTGTTCAGATGTAAGTAACACAAACCTCAACTCAAATGGACTAAACTAATGTTATGATTTGAACGTGTCTGCCAAATTTCATGTGTTAGAAACTTAATCTCAAAATTCATAGGTTGATTGAAAGTGAGGCCTTTTGGGAGGAGTGTAGAATTAGATAAGGCTGTCAGGGTAGGACTCCCATAATGAGACTGGCGGCTTTATAAGAGGAAGGGAGATCTGGCTTGACATGCATGCACTTTCCCTCTTGTCACGTGATGCCTTCTGTCATTTTATGATGCATCAAGAAGGCTCTCACCAGATGCTGGTGCTATGCTTTTGGACTTCTCAGTCTCCAGAATTGTGAGCTAAATAAACTTCTTATTTATTTATTTAGACAGGGTCTTGTTCTGTCACCCAGGCTAGAGTGCAGTGCTGTGAACATGGCTCTCTGCAGCCTCAACTTTCTGGGCTCAAGTGATTCTCCCGTCTCAGTCTCTTGAGTAGCTGAGACCACATGTATGTGCCACAGTGCCCAACTATTTACAAAATATTTTGTAGAACTGGGGTTTCACCACATTGCTTGGGTTGGTCTCAAACTCCTGGGCTCAAGCAGTCCTCCCACCTCAAGCCTTCCAAAGTACCGAGATTACAGGCATGAGCAACTGTGCTTGGCCAACTTCTTTTTTAAATAACTTATCCAGTCAGTGGTACTCTGTTACAGCAGCAGAAAATAGACTAAGGAGATTTATTGTCTTATGTAAGTGGCAGGGCTGGCTTCAGGGTTGGTCAGATTCAAAGACTCAGTGATGTCACCAGGAACTGAGATTCCTCCTCTTTTTCTTTTCCTTTTTTCTTTCTTTTCTTTCTTTCTTTTTTTTTTTTTTTGAGGTGGGGTTTCACTCTGTCACCTACGCTGAAGTGCAATGATGTGATCATGAGTCGCCACAGCCTCAACCTCCTGGGCTCAAGCAATCCTCCTACCTCAGCCTCCTGAATAGCTAGGACTGCAGACATGTGCCACCATGCCCAGTTAATTTTTAAAAGTTTTTTACTATGCTGCCCAGGCTGGTCTCTAAACTTGGGACTATTAAAAAATCATGCACCATTCTATTTATAAAAAAATTTAGACACAAGGCCTCATTCTGTTGCCTGGGCTGCAGTGCAGTGGCCTGATCATGGCCTACCGAAGCCTTGACCTCCCCAGGCTCAGGTGATCCTCCCACCTCAGCCTCCTGAGTAGTTGGCACTACAGGCCAGCACTACCATGACTAGCTAATTTTTTAATTTTTTGTAGAGACAGGGTTTTGCCATGTTGCCTAGGTTAGTCTCAAACTCTTGGGCTCAAGCAATCTGCTCACCTTAGCCTCCCAAAGTGCTAGGATTACAAGTGTGAGCCACCACACCCAGCCATTATGCATCAATCTTTTTTTTTTTTTTTTTTTTGGGACGGAGTTTCACTCTTGTTACCCAGGCTGGAGTGCAATGGCGTGATCTCGGCTCACCGCAACCTCCGCCTCCCGGGTTCAGGCAATTCTCCTGCCTCAGCCTCCTGAGTAGCTGGGATTACAGGCACGCGCCACCATGCCCAGCTAATTTTTTGTAGTTTTAGTGGAGACGGGGTTTCACCACGTTGACCAGGATGGTCTCGATCTGTTGACCTCGTGATCCATCCGCCTCGGCCTCCCAAAGTGCTGGGATTAGAGGCGTGAGCCACCGCGCCCGGCCGCTTATGCATCATTCTTAAGGGAACAGATACTACAGCTGACTGAAGTTCTGTGTCCTGTTTCTACATAGATGGAAAAGCCTGTATGCTAATTATTTATTTGTTTATTTACTTTTGAGACAGGGTCTCCCTCTCTCACCCTACATTAGAAGCTCACCAGTGATAGTTAAAAATTGCATGACCTTGGGCAAGTTATTTAAGCATTTTCCTTGGTCCATATCTGTAAGATGGTTATGATATTCAAAGTGCCAGTCATAAGGTTTTTGTGAGGTTTAAATCAGTTGCCGTATGTACAGTACCCAGGACTACGTGGCACAAACACAGGACACATTATGCATAGTAGACAGGACAGGATGTTCCCTCAAAGATACCCACATCCTAAGTCTAGAGTCTGTGAGTACATGTTACACAGCAAAAGGGACTTTGCAATTATAATCAAGGTCATAGGCCTTAAGACAGGGAATATTACTCTAGATTGTCCAGGTGACACAGTCTAATCACATGATCGCTTAAGAGCAGAAGAGTTTTGCTGCCAGCCAGACCTTTGATGCAGCAAAGGGAAGTCGGTTTCCAAGCATGAGAAGCATTTGCGTCAGCACTGCCAGCCCTGAGATGTAGGAAGCCACGTGCAAGAACTGGCACCATTTGGCTCTCTGAGCAGCACTTTACAAAATATGCTTTACAAAAGGCAGCAAAAAGGAAGCCAAGAAGAAAGCGGTTGATAACATTTTCTAAGAAGATTGGTACAATATGAAACACCAGCTATGTTCAACCTAAGAAATATTGGTAAAACTCTAGTCCCAGGGACACAAGGAACCAAAATTGCATCTGTTGGCTTCAAGGGCTGTGATATTGAGGTAAGCCTTGCTGAGTTGGAGAATGATGAAACTGCATTTAGAAAATTCAAACTAATTACTGAGAATGTTCTGGGCAAAAACCACCTGCCCATCTTTCAGGGCATGAATCTTATCCACAACAAAATGTGTTCCACGGTAGTTCATGAATGAAGCTCATGTTGATATTCAGGCTACTTGTGGTTATTTGCTTCATTTGTTCTGTGTTGACTCAGCAATCGGTTTGCATCATGCTTATGCTCAGCACTAACAGGTTTTTCAAATCCGGAGGAAGATGATGGAAATCATGACCCCAGAGGTGCCGACAGATGTCTTAAAAGGGGCAATCGATTAAGTGATTTTAGATAGCACCAGAAAGACATAGAAAGACTTGCCTGTCTAGTTACCCTGTCCATGATGTCTTCATTAGAAAAGTAAACATGCACCGTGCGGTGGCTCACGCCTGTAACCTCAGCACTTTGGGAGGCTAAGGTGGGCAGATCATGAGGTCAAGTAACCGAGACCATCCTGGCTAACATGGTGAAACCCTGTCTCTACTAAAAATACAAAAAGTTAGCTGGGTGTGGTGGCACGTGCCTGTAGTCGCAGCTATTTGGGAGGCTGAGGCAGGAGAATCACTTTAACCCAGGAGGCGGATATTGCAGTGATCACATCACTGCACTCCAGCCTGGAGCAAGACTCCATCTCAAAAAAAAAAAAAAAAAAAAAAAAAA
>NW_022436943.1:24764989-24769789 GCF_009761245.1 Sapajus apella | reverse complement strand
TCCAGCCTGGAGCAAGACTCCATCTCACATCAAAAAAAAAAAAAAAAAAAAGAAAAGTAAACATGCTAAAGAAAAGAAGCCCAAGTTTGAATTGAGAAAACTCAGGGAGCTTCATGGTAAAGGGAGCAGTCCTGGAAGAGCTACTGGGGATGAGACAGGTGGGGAAGTTAAACAAGCAGAGAGATATGAGCCTCCAGTTCAAGAACCTGTTTAATATTCAGACTTTTAATGGTGACAAAAGCCTTACTTGTTGTGTGTGAGGAGGAGAACTAGAGAGTCCCCTAGGAGCTAAAGGCAACACTGTCTGGCAGTCAGTGAGGAAACAGGGGCCTGAAGAAGCTTGGAAGTGGATTTTCCCTCCAAGGCTTCCTGAGGAGAGTCCAGGCAGATGGACAACTTGATTTTGTACTTGTAAGAGTCTGAGTGTGGAACTAGTTGAGCTCACTGGATTTCTGACTCCACAGAATGATGAGGTAATAAGTCTGTGTTGTTTTAAGCTGCTAGTTTTGTGGTAACTTGCACAACTAAGTTATTATGTAAGCATCAACATTATATAATGGCATCATCATCACTTCCATTTGCCCCAAGCACAGACTCCTAGCTAACAGAAATGGCAAGGATCAAAAGGAGAGAGTTTGTGGCTGGGCGTGGTGGCTCATGCCTGCAATCCCAGCACTTTGGGAGGCTGAGGTGGACAGATCACGAGCTCAGGAGATCAAGACCATCTTGGCTAACGCAGTGAAACCCCCTCTCTGCTAAAAATACAAAAAATTAGCCAGGCTTGGTGGCACACACCTGTATTCTCAGCTACTCAGGAGGCTGAGGCAGGAGAATTGCTTGAGCCGGGGAGACTGAGGTTGCAGTGAGTCGACATCGTGTCTCTGCTCTCCAGCCTGGGCGACAGAGTGAGCCTCCGTCTCAAAAAAAAAAACAAAAAACAAAAAAAACGGAGAGCGTTTGTATGCAGAAAAGCTATCTTGGAAAACACATTATGTAGTTTTAGCTTCCTGAAGATTAAATCACACTCTCTATACAGACAGTGATTTCCTGTAGTACACCTTTCCCCTTACAACACTAAAGAATTGAATGTGCTTATCTCCTCATCGGTGCCCATTTTCTAAGGCTATGTTAGGAAGCTCTCCTACCTTGGCCTCAAAAGAAGCCTACAGGCTTTTAAAACTTTTGGGATTTTACTGTTGATTACTCAGGGGATTATAATACTTTAACACAAGTGGCAAACATATAGAGATTACAAAGTTTAGAAAATATCATAATGTTCTTATAAATGTTACCTTAACGTTTGTCTCAGAAGGTAATTGGAAGGCCATTTGAATTTGATTCTTTGCTCACTTCTAGAAAAAGAACATGCTCACTTCCTTATTCTAATGCAGCCCTCAGAGGCTCTTCAAACACAGCAATGGCCATGTAGGTGACTCACATTTTTGGGGAACTCCAGAAATGATGATCGTTTGGGCATATCTTCACACTCCCACACTTAGGTTTCCCTCAACCTGCTAAGGCTTCTTTTAAGTTATTGATGCGGATCAGTTTTAATTTTAGTGGTCTGAACCCACTAAAATGGTGAATTAGTGGCCAGGCTTACACCCGCAATTTTACTCTAATAGCTTAATTTCCTTACCTTATGTTTTATTCTCTGTTAAAGTAATCCAGGGGATGAGATGTTAGCATAAGTTATGCTTCAGTATAACTATGTGGAATGGGAGGCATAGAAAAGGGAGAAGCAAGAGCAGTGAATATCTGAGAAGCAGAAGGAGGCTCCAGCTAGAGGTAAAAGCATGCATTCACTTTCCCGGATCCTGCCTGCCATGATTACCTTCTTAGGCGGTCAGTACTTCGTGAGCCTAAGAGCAGCTAGTAGTCCTGTTTGAAGAGGGTACTTCCCCAGGTTTAGGCTTGAACATATATGCCTGGGAGACCCCTATGACTCTAGCACATTAGATAGATGTTCCAAGTAACATTACTAGGACAGCCTTTCTTTTGATTCCTTGTAAGAGTGAAAAAAAAAAGAAAAAAAACCCAAGAAACAGAAAACCTGTAATCCCAGCACTTCGGGAGGCTGAGGCAGGTGGATCACTTGAGCTCAGGAGTTTGAGACCAGCCTGGGCAACATGGCAAAACCTTGTCTCTACTAAAAATACAAAAATTAGTTGTGCATGGTGGTGTGCACCAGTGGTCCCAGCTTCTCAGGAGGCTGAGGTGAGAGGACAGCTTGAGCCCAGGAGGCAGAGGTTGCAGTGAGCCAGGATTGTGCCACTGCAGTCCACCCTGGGGGAGAAAGCCAGACCTTGTTTCAGACAACACCACCACCACCACCAACAAAAACTTCCAACTTTTATTGTCAAAAGAAAAAGACACCATTAACAAAGGTAAAAGTGTCTGTCTGAGAGATGTCTTCAGTTACCATAAAAAACAATTGATATCCAGAAAATGTTTCTTAAAATTTTATAAATCAATTAGCAAAGTTAAGAAAATTGAATAGGATAGGCAATAGGCCATTCTTAGCCTCTGGGTCTTGGCTTAAAATTCACTACCTATTGGAACCCTGACTTTCAGTCTGGGTAATTATATCACAACACTTTTCGCTCTTAAATCATGTTTTCCTTATTGAACAGCTGGACAGTAAGCTTCTGGAGAGGAGGCAACAAATCTGAGGTGTTTTTTTTCTCTCTACTTTTGAGTCTCAGTTTCTTGCACATAATAGGTGTTCAATAAATGTATGTCATATGACTGATGGAGTAAATGAATAAACCTGAGTCCCTCCTTGACCTCTGTGTACTGCACAGGCATAGCCCTGAATTTGCTGTGCAAATTTACGGGATGGATGTTGGAACTCACAACTAAATTCATTTCAGGTAGTAAATTGAGGTGTGGTCCGGTTACTCCTTGCCCTCAGGTTTTGTCCCCTGGCCAAGGAGATTGCATTTCCTCAGGAGAGGTAAACTGAATCTATTTATTTAGCATGTGGGGTGATTCCAGGTTTGGTCTTTCCAAACCTCTTTCTGGTAATCCAGTTTTCTAGTTGCCGTGGCGGGTTCTGAGCTTTGCTGTTTGCTACCAAAAATACCATTTCTACCCAACAATTATGAACTGTTGAGCATTTCTATATCTTTGTGTCCTGGAGAAAGGAACCTCTGCTTGTGTTCAGAGACATCATGCTGTGCATTTTCTTCCTGCTGCTTATAGGACAAAGTCCGAATTCCTTAGCATGCCAAATCAAGCCCCTTAAGGATCTGGCCTGCTCACTTCTCTAGGCTCCTGTGCCACCTGATTGCTGTTATAATCTGAATGTTTGTGTCCCTTCCCAGTTTAAAATGTTGAAACCATAACCTCCAGTGTGATGGTGAGGGAATGTAATTAACTTCTCTTCCTGGGCCCACAAGGGAGCGTGGTTTCAAAGGCAAGAACTTCCCAGCGACAGGCCTGACTTGCTTTCTTTCACATCTCCATCTGGGAGCTTAGAGGTCTTTGTTTCACTTTCATGCCCTTGGGAAGACAGACTGCCCAGAAATCAAATATCAATCGCTCCAGCGGACGTTTAAAGGAACTCCTTTCATAGGACAGAAAACTTGAATAGGGCAGGACTAACTCCCAGGTTAAAAGTCTCCTTCTCTCTCATCTGTTTGGACTCCATCTCTGGATCCCCTCCCACGACAACAGTGTGGGAGCTCACTCGCTCTATTTCTTTTTCTCTCTCTGCCTAAATAAATCACTTTCTGCAAAACTCTTTGGGGTCCGATATTTACTTGAACGAGCTCACCATGCTTGGTGGGGTCCTCTCCCCCATTCTTGGGGGAGTGAGGGACCAAGGGCCTGGAAGAGCACATCCTTTTGGGGAGCAACCTGAGCCCATCGCCTGCGATTTGTTCACAATGGTTTTAGGAGGTGGGGCCTTTGGGAGGTAATTAGGTATTGAAGGTGAAGTCCTCATATCAATGGGATTAATGCCATTATAAGAAGAGACATGTATAGATTGCTTCCTCTCTCTCTGCTCCCCAGCACACCAGGACAAAACAAGAAGATGACTGTCGGCTTTGCAGAAAGAGGGTTGTCACCGACACCAGATGTGCACTTTGGTCTTTGACTTCTCAGCCTCTAGAAGTGAGAGAAATATGTTTCTTAAGAGAAATGAAATGTTTAGGGGATAGAGGAGAGACACGACAAAGAAAAGCGTCTTTGCGGATTATCAAGGAATTCAGTATGGTGATAGGATAATGTGGGTGTGAGGGAAGCAGGTATGCATATATATTTTGTGGGTGATGGGTGTGGAGGAAAGAAGTATAAAATAAGGCTGAAAAAATAGGTAGAGTCTAGGCTTTTAAAAACTTAAATTGAGGATTTGTGCTTTAACCTGTCAGCATTGGCAAAACATTGACAGATTGCAGCAGGGAAGAAATAGGAGGAGATTTGTGTTTTTAAGGATTTCCCTGTCCTGCCCCAGAAAGGCTGAAGCAAAGTAAACAAGTTAAAAATTGATTATATATATGGCCGGGCGCGGTGGCTCACACCTGTAATCCCAGCACTTTGGGAGGCCGAGGCGGGTGGATCACGAGGTCAAGAGATCAAGACCATCCTGGTCAACATGGTGAAACCCCGTCTCTACTAAAACTACAAAGAATTAGCTGGGCATGGTGGTGCGTGCCTGTAATCCCAGCTACTCAGAAGGCTGAAGCAGGAGAATTGCCTGAACCCAGGAGGCGGAGGTTGCGGTGAGCCGAGATCGCGCCATTGCACTCCGGCCTGGGTAACAAGAGCGAAACTCCGTCCCCCCCCCCCCAAAAA
>NW_022436943.1:24704634-24764889 GCF_009761245.1 Sapajus apella | reverse complement strand
TGTGGGCTTTGGGGACCACAGATCTGTCCAAAGAGGTTCAGGCAGGGGGAAGATTTTGAAGGCAAAAGAGAGAAGGGCAGGTAATTTGTTTTGAAACAAAGAGAACAATGGTTACAGAGGCTCATCTCAGGAGTTTGCACTAGTTCATTAGTAGAGACAGTGTGTCAGGCAAGTGTTCTTGTGCATCCAGCTAGCCGTCCTTGTGACTCATGTTGCAAGCTGCAGTTTGGAAAGTCCTTGGCAAAAATTTTGGTTACAGTCATGTGTGCATAAAGCCCTTGAGAGAGTCTTTGTAATAGTTATTATCATAGGTATGTGTGCATGACAGCCCTCCCTTCTTAACCTCCCGGTTTTATTTATTTGCTGTATGTTTGTGTATTTATTTATTTTTTGAGACAGAGTCTTGCTCTGTCACCCAGGCTGGAGTGCAATGGTGCAATTACATCTCACTGTTGCCTCAACCTCCTGGGCTCAAGCGATCCTTCCATCTCAGCCTCCCAAGTAGCTGGGACTGCAGGTGTGTACCGCCATGCGCTAATTTTTTATTTTTTGTAAAGATGGCGTCTCACTATGTTGCCCACACTGGTCTTGAGGCTTCAAGTGATCCTCTTGCATTGGAAAGTGCTGGAATTACAGGCATGAGCCACTGTGCCTTCTGTGTGTTTTTTTTGTTGCTAGAGTCTGACGCACTGACTCCATTTTGATTCTGACAGCTTTCACAAAATCAGAAGTGGGACTAGAGAGGACCACCCAAATTTAATTGATGCTCAGTAGCAGAATTGTCAGAAGTTGACAACCATTTGCATATGGCAATGATGAGGGAGTTGGAGGTGTTGAGATGTATTCGGAGGTTAATGCTGAGTTTTGAACAAAAATATATATCTTTGCAACCAACACCACAATAAAGATATAAAACATTTCCAGGCTGGGTGCAATGACTTATGCCTGTAATTCCAGCACTTTGGGAAGCTGAGGCAGGCAGATCACCTGAGGTCAGGAATTCGAGATCAGCCTGGTTAACATGGTAAAGCCCGTCTCTACTAAAAAGACAAAAATTAGCCAGGTGTGGTGGCAGGCACCTTTAATCCCAGCTACTCGGGAGGCTGAGGCAGGAGAATTGCTTGAACCCAGGAGGCAGAGGTTGCAGTGAACCGAGATTGTGCCATTGCACTCTAGCCTGGGTGACAAGAGCAAAACTCTGTCTCAAAAAAAAAAAAAAATGATATAAAACATTGTCACTATCCCTCAAAAGTTTTCTTGTTCTCTTTCCAGTGAGCATCTGCCAATCCTGGGTCCAAGAATCCAGTGGTCTGTTTTCTGTCTTTGTATTTACATTTTCCTTTTCTAGATCTTATGTAAATGGAGTCATATGGAATGCACTCGTTCACTCAGCATAATGCTTTGAGATTCATTCATATTGTATGTATTGGGAGTTTGTTTCTCTTTTGTTGTTGAGTATAATTATCTGTTATAAAGATACACTATCCATTTACTTTTTGACAGACATTTGGGTTGTCTTTGGTTTTAACGCTTATGAGTAAAGCTGCTATGAATACTCATTTGCATATCTTTGTATGAACAAATAATTTCTGAGTGAATACTTAGGAGTAGAGCTACTGGGTCATATGGGTAATATGTGTTTAATTCTAGTAAATTTTCGAAATGTTTTCCAAATTAGTCATACTTTACATTCTCACCAGCAATGTATAAACACACATTGCATGTGTGAATGTAGAGACATCTACATTCTCTCTAATACTTGATATTGTCAGGGTTTGGTTTTAGCCATTAGTAGGTATGCAGTGGATGCCATTGTGGTTTTAATTTGCAATGATGTTGAGAATTTTTTCATGTCCTTATTGGTCATTCATACGCAATATCTTATCTTACGAAGGATCTGTTCAAATCTTTTGCCTTTTAAAAATAGTTTTGTTTCTTATTACTGAGTTTTAATAAATCTTTTTTTTTTGAGACAGAGTCTCACTCTGTCGCCCAGGCAGGAGTGCAGCGGTACAATCTCAGCTCACTGCAACCTCTGCCTCCTAGGTTATGGCAATTCTTGTGCCTCAGCCTCCCAAGCAGCTGAGATTACAGGTATACACTACCATGCCTGGCTAATTTTTGTATTTTTAGTAGAGATGGGGTTTAACCATGTTGGCCAGGCTAGTCTTGAACTCCTGATCTCAAGTGATCTGCCTGCCTTGGCCTCCCAAAGCGCCAGGATTACAGGCGTGAGCCACTGTGCCTGGCCAGAGTTTTAATTATTTAGATATTATGGATACAAGTCCTTTGTCAGATAAATATATTATGAATATTTTCTCCCTGTGATTTATCCTTTTTTTTTAAAAATGTCCCATGAAAAGCATAAATTTTTAATTTTCCTGAAGTTAAATCTATTTTTTGAAAATAGCTTTTGTCTTTTGCCTTTCCCAAGGTCATGAAGATGTTCTCCAGTGTTTTCTTCTAGCAGTTTTATCCATTTAGGTTTGGGTCTGGGATTATTTTGAGTTAAAGGTATGAGGTGAATATTTTGTGGCTAGCATAGGTCAGGGCTCTTATTGTCATTCCCATTTTAAAAATGAGAAAAATGAGACTGAGAGACTAAGCAACTTTCTTTGGGTCACACAGCTAGCAAGTATAGGGCAGGCATGGGAGTCAGGCAGCTGGACTCCAGAACATGGGCTTATAGCACCATACTATGATGCTACTCAGTTGCTCAGAAGTATTCTTCACAGGAGATGTGGCAGGAAGTACCTTATGCAGGATCCACTGTCTTAAAAGGATTTGTTTTTTTTAGAAGAAAATTTTTAAATTACGAAGAAACAGGGTTAGAAGAAACAGAAATTTTTTTTTTAAAGAATCAGAAAATAATTCCAAGTAGTCCTTTTTTCAGTCTTTTATATTGCTATTTATATACAAGTGTATCAAAACCTTGGCATGATTTAATTTCAAGTCGCCAATTTTGTTTTTATAACATTGGAAAGTTATGGTTACATTGCCAAATCTGGGTCTGCTTAATTTGACTTAAGAGTTTAATATGACTTAACACTGAAAGCTGACACTATCCTGAAATATATAATTTCATGCATATGATGACATTCAACATTCCAGTGCCAGGGTTTTTGTACTGTCTTTTGGTCAAGATTCTTTAAACTTTCAAAGAATCACTTTTAGGCTTACAAAAATAAATATTTGTTAAAATGTTCAATAAGTATTATATAAAACTAACAGCAAAAAGTATCTAGAAACCTGTCATGTGCAATAGTTTTCTTCCCAACTATCATTCCCATGGTCCCAAATAAATTTTAGAATCTAGCCCTATCCCCTTCCTAGACAAGCTGCATTCAACAATCTCCAAGAAACAAAATAAGATTGGAAGTTTAAGGACATGTACACAAGACATATATATACATATATATATATATATATATATATATATATTGTGCAATCTAAAAGAAGTATTTTGTAAAAAGTTATGGGCAAAATGTACAAGGGCCTGAACCTAGACTAATTGAAATAGCACTATAACAAATGACCTCAATACTGTCAAGTGCACCTACTTAATAATAGTTTTTGAACAAGGCACAATACACTTGAAAATATATTGCACTTCAGATAATGTTTGCTATCTTCCTATACATTGTAAAAAGATGGAGCATTTTGATCACTGCATTCTGGACACAAAATTAGCCCAGAATGCAATGTGGCAAAGGCATTTTAGTGGTGAACAATGCTCATCTTTGGCCAGATTTAGCATGAACGGACTATAAATACAACGGAAACCTATGCAACTAAAACTAACTAAATCTGCACTGTAGAGCAGAATTGAAACCTTGTACAGTTATGTTCACATTTCCAACCCCTGTGATCTCAAAGATTTCAGTTTGTTACTCTTCTGGAGCCGTTTTTTACAAAGCCGATAGTAAGCCAGTTTAACATCTCAATGCAGCTTAGGCAGAGTAATGTGAATTGGCATTTAAAATAAAGGCTGCTGCATTAATTCTTTCTGTTCATACCCTCTAGACCAAAAAACATTAACACTAGCATGTGTTATTAGATAAAAAATTATCCAGGGCCCTAATGAGTGCTGGTCATTGCTGTGATCAGCCATTCTACCATTTCAATTTCATTTATGGCAGGCATTTAAAAAGTCTAAGTAGATGAATTCTCCTAAAAACCTATTTTAAGCTATCAGACCTTTAAGCTTTCCCTGTAATAGTATGCCCACATTTGGCTAGCTCATTAACTAATTAATGATCTACCTAAACGTTGAAAGAGAAATTGCTGTATTTACTTGCATCGACTTTGAAAACAGTGCTTTGAATGTATGCTTGTATTCATACATCACCTCATCATGATTGAAATGGCTTGTTTAAAGACTATCAGTTTCTAAATACCTATCCAGGATAGAGTGAGCAAGTCAGAACTTCAATTTACTAATTCCACTAATATGCTTCAATACGTTTGTTGTTTGTTTTCCCTCAAAGTACAAGTATCAAAAGCCCTAATGCAGGTTACTGTATACGTTTTTCCTTATATTTAAGGATGAATTGATGATTCCTGTTAAGTTGTATCATACACGTGTGCCAAGGTTTGATATTAGCTCAAGTTCAGCAAATTAATTTTGTCAAAACAATTGACATTTTGAGTATTACTGAGCCAACAGGAATCAAAATAAAAAGTCTAAAGTTAAAGGCACAGCACATTAACAAACAAATGATCCTCAGTCACAAAATTATAAATGCAGTTTGGGGTTGGGGTAGGCGGGAGGGGAGTTAATCAAAACTATAGCAATGAAGTCTTCAAACCACCTTCTGAATGGGGCTGCTGATTGTTCCTTTCCCTTCTTCTTGTGAACTTGAGCTCCCTTAAAAAAATTTCAGTGGAAAATCACAGGTGGTAATGTACTGCGAGTTCTTGATACTACATGAGGTATAGTCTGGCTAAGTTACATATGGTTTCCATATTAGCTTGTTTGGCAGGGTGACCTACTGAAAAGCAGGCTCAGTTACCCCACCAGTAAACCCCATGGGAGTTATAATTTCCTCCATCTCCATCACTGTTGTAAAAGCCTCCATAGCCACCTCCACCGAATCCTCTGCTGCTGCTGTGGCCACCTCTGCCACTGTGGCTGCTGCTTATGGGGCTGCTGCTGAAGCTGGAACTGCTGTCACTGCTACTTTGTTGGTAGTCTCTGGCACCAAACACTTCACTAAATCTGAGACTCTTAGGACATACACAACTGCTACCCTTGTAGTGTTCATAAGCCATGTTTTCTAACCAAGATGGCACTTCCTGTTTAGCTTCAACAAGAAGAACCAACAAATTCTTATTAATATTTATGTTCCTCTAGTTAAAGAATAAGGTTGCCAGGCCAAGGTTCCCTACACGTCCTGTATGACCAACGTGATGTACATATTCTTCAGTATCACTTGGCAAGTCAAAATTGATAACATGTTTCACATTTGAAATGTCCAGTCCCCTTGCTGCTACTGCTGTAGCCACTAGAATTGAGCCTTTTCCTGAGTGGAACTGGTGAAGGGCCTCTTCCCTATCTCCATGGATACTTGCACATGCGTATCCTTCATGGCATAAAAAATCCTCCAGAGAATCTGCACCCTTTTTGGTCTCCACAAACACTAAGGTCAGTGAATGCTTGCCTGTTGCATTTAGGAGGTCAGGTAGAAATGACCATTTGTCTGATTCTTCCGCCCAAACTACTTGTGCATGATGTTTTCAGAGGTAGAGCCAACTCTTCCTACAGCCAAGAAGATATATTCATTAAAGAAATCACGAGTCAGCGTCTGTATTTTCGAAAAGTAGCACTAAACATCATAGTGTGGCGGACACCCTTTGGAGGCATAGCATCTGTTCAACTATTCTGTGTATCTGAAGCTCAAACCCCATATCCAACATCCGATCAGCTTCATCTAACACCAAGTATTTGCAAAAGTCGAATCCAATCTTTCTTCTTCCATCATATCCATCAGACATCCTGGAGTGGCTACTAACAAGTGGCATCCACGTTCCAAGTCTAGAATCTGCTGACCAATATTGGCACCATCAAAAACTACCCAAGGACAAACTCTAGATCGGTATGAAAATTTTCTGGCTTCCTCACAGATCTGTATTGCCAACTCTCTTGTTGGTGCTAATACCAAGAAGATTGAGTATTGCTTGCAGTGCCCATACCTTCCATTTTCCTTCATGGCCCTCAAAGCCTTGCCTGGATCATCTGAATAACTCTGACTCAAGATGGGCAAGAGAAGTGCTGCAGGTTTTCCAGACCCTGTTTGGGCACAAGCCATCAAATCTCTTTTTTCTTTAATAATAAGAATAGCATGCATTTGCACTGGAGTCAGGTGAGTATGAGTAAGCTCAATGTTTCCCATGAAAATTTCTCCCATCTCAACATCACTGAAACTTTCAGTATGTGGAGGGCAGTTGCAGCTTGTTGCCTCTATTGGAATGTCATATTTCTCAAAATTAATCTCAGTGTTGCCTCCAGAGAAGAGTTCCTGTTCCAAGTGTTCACTTGGTGGGAGTGGTTTTGACCAATCATCTTCATCTGATTTGCCACACCAGCGACTGTTTCCACCACGTCCAAATTTTCCAAAGCCACTTCTGTCACCACGGCTGTCAAGGCCGTCATAATCACTCTGTCCACGATTATCAAACCTTCCCCTCGATCCACTTCCATGAACACTGAAGAAGCTAGACTTCACTACTGCTTGAATCACTACGAGATCCAAAACTGCTATATGCATCCTTATCTTTGCTAGAACTCCACCCTGAACTCTTTATCGTAGAAACCTTTAGTAGCTTCTTGATTCCTTAAATGAGGAGGAATATAGTGCCCTTTGCTGGCTGTACTTCCGCCACTCTGATTATCTGAAGAGTTCAGGTCTAGGCCTGCAAACTGTTGGTCCAGCCCGAGCGCATTTTCCATCTCCACATGACTCATCCCTGGAGAGTACCGAGACCTCGGAGTCTTCCGTTGCTGAGCGAGTGTTTACTCCACCGCCAAGGCCCTCTCACGGGAGCAGTAGCTCTGGAGCGGCGCGGCCACTGATCTAACACAGCCGCTCCAACGCCTGCTACGTCATCACGTCAGCGCGTACAACGTGTGCCCTCCCTCTCACGCCGCAATCCCCGCCGCGGCAACTTCTGCCTGGCTTCTGCGCGCTCCCTTGGGCCTAACCTCTCGGGATTTCATCCTCAGTCCAGTCACCCTTTGCCGTCCAACCTTGGAGCTCAGGGCGCTGAATGCTGTCCTAGTTCTATTGAGGTATATTTCTGCTCTCTGCTAAAACCCTAGTCTCGGCCTCGGAGTTCTTGAGATTTCGCGAGAACTTGCTTCTCCCGCTTTCTGCCACCTAGGAGGCCTGAAAATGTTAACCTAGGGCTCATTCGTATTTCCTGTTGTTGTTGTTTTTTATAACATTTTTCAATTTCCTTAATTTCTTCATTGACCTACTGGTCATTCAGGAGCATATTTTCCAATTTCCATGTGTTCGTGTAGTCTCCCAAATTCCTTTTTAGGAGACTTAATTTTGTTATTAATTTTTAGTTTTATTCCATTGTGGTCAGAGAATATTATTTCAGTTTTTTTTGAATGTTTTAAGACTTGTTTTGTGACCTAATACATGATCTATCCTCGAGAATGATATATATGCTGATGAAAAAAATGTGTATTCTGGAGCTATTGGATGAAATGTCTGTAAATATCTATTAGGTCCATTTATGCTATAACATAGATTAAATCTAATGTTTCTGTGTTGATTTTCTGTCTGGAAGATCTGTCCAATGCTGAAAGAGGGGTGTTGAAGTCTACAGCCATTATTACATTGGGGTTTAATATAATTTAGCTCTAATATTTGCTTTATACATCTAGATGCTTCAGTGTTTAGTGCATATATGCTTACAATTATTATATCCTCTTGCTGAATTGACTCCTTTATCATTACATAGATAAATCTAGACTTCTATTGTGGCTTTGAAAAATTATTTGTATTTTTTGTTTTCTGAGATAGGGTTTTGCTCTATGCCCAGGCTGAAGTGCAGTGGTGCAATCATAGCTCACTGCAGCCTCAGACTCCTGGGCTGAAGCTATCCTCCTGCCTCAGCTTCCTGAGTAGTTAGGACTGCAGGTGTGCCCTACTACAGCTAGTTTTTAAATTTTTTTTGTAGAGACAAGGTCTTACTATGTTGTCCAGGCTATTCTCAAATTCCTGACTTCAAGTGATCCTCCTGCCTTGGCCTCCCAAAGTGTTGGGATTATAGGCATGAGCCACTGTGCCTGGCTTATTGTGGTTTATTTTGGTGATATCAGCAATTTTATGAAAATGGATCTGATAAGGTTTACCTATTATAGAGGATAAAATGAGACTTTATATTGTATTTATCTTTAATTTCTTTTGATTAAATGATTAGAAATTCCTATTAGTGAAAATGAGAATGTTTAGCTTATAATTTTCAATCTTGAGAAATGATGGGAATGCTGAAACTCGTGTTTTTTTTTTTTTTTTTTTTTTTGAGACGGAGTTTTGCTATTGTTGCCCAGACTGGAGTGCAATGGCACGATCTCGGCTCACCGCAACCTCCGCCTCCTGGGTTCAAGCAATTCTCCTGCCTCAGCCTCCCAAGTAGCTGGGACTACAGGCACGCACCATCGTGCCCAGCTAATTTTTGTATTTTTAGTAGAGACGAGGTTTCACCTTGTTGACCAGGATGGTCTCGATCTGTTGACTTCGTGATCCACCCGCCTCGGCCTCCCAAAGTGCTGGGATTACAGGCTTGAGCCACCGCGCCCGGCCGAAACTCGTGTTTTAAATATAAAGTCAGTCCTAGTTTCTTTAACAAGGGCATGAAAAGAAAGGGATGAGAACTGTTGCAAATTGGATTATCTGGAAGCAGATGCCGACACACGGTTTGGGTGCAGGAAGATTGGTAAGGAGCAGTGCCTATAAAGGGAGGGCTAGTGGGAAAAGACCCATTGCGATGCAGGCCTGGCAAAACCTTAGCAAACCGAGAGTGGCTCTGTGAGCAAATATTGTTGATCAGAGTTGTTCTGTGTCAGGCCAAAAGCTGAACCTTTTTACCCCTCCCTCCTCGATCACTGAATGTCGGTTGCTCGGAGAAAGGTGTGACCTCAGTGCTCCGCAGCTGATGCTGACATTGAAGGAGCTGAGAGCTGGAGGCTGTCTGCTGACCCCATGCCTTGCAGTTGGCCGCAGGTTGTTCTTGAAGGATATCTCGGGGATGCCCCTCCATGGCTACCTCAGGAACCATTACAGATTAAGAAATTATGTGATTTTTGAGATGGAGTTTCACTCTTGTTACCTAGGCTGGAGTGCAATGGCGCGATCTCAGCTCACCACAACCTCCGCCTCCTGGGTTTAAGCAATTCTCCTGCCTCAGCCTCCCAAGTAGCTGGGACTATAGGCATGCGCCACCATGCCCAGCTAATTTTTGTATTTTTTAGTAGAGATGGGGTTTCACCATGTTGACCAGGATGGTCTCGATCTCTTGACCTCGTGATCCACCCGCCTCGGCCTCTCAAAGTGCTGGGGATTATAGGTGTGAGCCAAGATTAAGAAATTCTTAAGGGATATCAGTCAAGTACTGAGGATTCCTGGTTCCAACAAACAACCAAGATACTATTTTTTTTTTTTTTTTTTGAGACAGAGTTTCGCTCCTGTTACCCAGGCTGGAGTGCAATGGTATAATCTTGGCTCACTGCAACCTCTGCCTCTTGGGTTTAAGCAGTTCCCCTGCTTCATCCTGCCGAGTAGCTGGGATTATAGGTTTGTGCCACCACACCCAGCTAGTTTTTGTATTTTTAGTAGAAACGGGTTTTCACCGTGTTGACCAGGCTGGTCTTGAACTCCTGACCTCAGGTGATCCACCTGCCTTAGTCTCCCAAAGTGCTGGGATTACAGGCATGAGTCACCTTGTCTGGCCCAAGATACTTTTGAGACAATTGCGAGAATATTAGTATAGACTGGGTATCCAATGATAGTAAGGGATTAGTGTTAATTAAAATTTTTTTTTAACATTTTTATTATATTTTAAGTTCTGGGGTACATGTGCAGATCGTGCAGAATTGTTATATAGGTATACACATGCCATGGTGGTTTGCTGCATCCATCCCCTTGTCATCTACATTAGGTTCTTTTCCTAATGTTATCCCTCCCCAATACCCCCATCCCCTGCTATCCCTCCTCTATCCCCGCTACCCCCAACAGGCCCTAGTGTGTGATGTTCCCTTCCCTGTGTACGTGTGTTCTCATTATTCAACAACTGCTTATGGGTGAGAACAAGCGGTGTTTGGTTTTCTGTTCTTGTGTCAGTTTGCTGAGAATGATGATTTCTAGCTTCATCTGTGTCCCTGCAAAGGACATGAACTCAACCTTTTTTCATGGCTGCATAGTATTCCATGGTGTATATATGCCAAATTTTCTTTACCCAGTCTATCATTGATGGGCATTTGGGTTGGTTGCAAGTCTTTGCTATTGTGAACAGTGCTGCAGTAAACATACGTGTGCGTGTGTCTTTGTAGTAGAACGATTTCTAATTCTTTGTGTATATAACCAGTAATGGGATTGCTGGGTCAAATGGTATTTTTAGTTCTAGATCCTTGAGGAATCGCCACTCTGTCTTCCACAATGGTCAAACTAATTCATACTCCCATCAACAGTGTTAACTTTTTTATTGGGGATTGAGAAAACATGATGTTTATATTCACACAACCAACACTTCTGACACTAGATGTGTGGGTTTTTTCCCCGCCACATCAAGCAATTGTTCAACTCTTTGGACTCCAGCTGGGTGTACGGCAACTTAGTCTAATTCTGAGACTATCTACCTGAAGTTAGCATCAGATCCCATAAGTTAAAGGGCTTGGTTCCTCAAGATTGGCCCTTCTTCAGATGTTAATCGCACGTCTGGGGCTCCTGCAGTTCTGAATGACCAGCTGTAAATTGGAGGTTCCCATAGCAAGTTTGATAGTTTGCTACAATGGCTCACAGAATTGAGGGAAACACTTTACTTATGTCTAGTGGTTTATTATAAAGGATGCAGCTCTAGAAAACTAAAGAGAAGAGGTGCAGAGGGCAAGGTATGAGGCAGGAGAGTGGTTCATGTCTCTTCTCTTCCCCGTCTGGGCATGCCACCCTCCCAGCACTTTGATGTATTCCCCAACCTGGAAGCTCATCAGATTTCATTATTCAAGTGTTTTTATAGCACTTACTCTTCAGTCTACCCCTTTCCAGATACTTCATTAGCATAAACTCAAGTGTGTTCTAAAGAACTGCTTTATGGTTCTTTAAAGAACCATAAATGTCTAAAAGACATTCCTGTTGTTCAGGAAATTCTAAAGATTTTATGAGTTTTGTGCCAAGAAACAGGGTACCAGATAGCTTTATTATACTACAGGTGTGATGATGGAATCATGGTTATGTAAGCAAATGTTCTTTGTGAGTGATATATCCTGAAGTATATGGTGGTAGAAAGAGATGCCTAGGAATGTGCTCCAGTAACACAACAGCAATATAAGTGGAGGACTGATAAATAAAACAAGAATACTAAATTGTTGATAGCTGCTAAAACTAGAGATGGGCTCAAAGTGGTTCTCTTTAGTATTCTACTTATGTGTGTATTTGGAAATTTAAAACGTAATGAAAAGATAAATATAGGAAAACACATGAAATAAATATAAATTATAATGAATGTGATATAAATGTGTAAAAAATAAATGTATAAAAATATTAAAACATAATAAAAAATTGAATAAATACCAAAGACCATTTAAGATAATACCTCTTTGATAAAAGAGGTAACATGGGCTGGGCGTGGTGGCTTATGCCTGTAATCCCAGCACTTTGGGAGGCTGAGGTCAGAGGATTACTTGAAGCCAGAAGTTCAAGACCAGCCTGGGAAACAAAGTGATACCTTCTCTCTACAAAAAATTTTAAAAATTAGCTAAGTGTGGTGGTGAATGCCTGTAGTCTCAGCTACTTAGGAGGTTGAGGTGGAGGGATTGCTTGAGCTGAGGAGTTTGAGTCTGCAATGAGCAGGGATTGTGCCACTGCACTCCAACCTGGGTGACTGAGCAAGACCCAGTCTCAAAAAAAAAAAAAAAAAAAAAAAGAATTATCATAATAAATAGTGGGCATCTATTATTGGGTGTCTTTCATATGCTAGAATTCAACAGGTAAATCCAGAGTAAACTAAATTTTGAGTATCATGAAGATCTGCCCTGGAGATAAAGCATCCTTCAGTGTCAGCTGATAGCTTTCAGTGGAGTGTGAAGATTTTCCTGTTGAGTGTGGCCAAATGAATAACTGAGAAAGGACATACTGGAAGATCAGGAAGTTTGTAAGGCAGGACAGAAAGTAAACTACTGAGAGCATTTTTGAGAGCATCCAGACACATACCAGGTGCTTTACATACATTGTCTTTCTTAATTCTCACAGTCACCATCCCATGCTATTATTTACATTTTCTAGGATTCACAGTTTGCGGGTTGGGATATTAAGACCCAGATATGGCTCGGCGTGGTGGCTCATGCCGGTAATCCCAGCCCTTTGGGAGGCCGAGGTGGGTGGATCACGTGAGGTCAGGAGTTTGAGACCAGCCTGGCCAACATGGTGAAACTCCGTCTCTACTAAAAATAGAAAAAATTAGCTGGGCGTGGTACCGGCACCTGTAATCCCAGCTACTTGGGAGGCTGAAGCAGAACAGTCTCTTGAACCTGGGAAGTGGAGGTTACAGTGAACCGAGATCACGCCACTGCACTCCAGCCCGGGCGACAGAGCCAGACTCCATCTTGGGGGAAAAAAAAAAAGAGACTCAGATATTTGGGAGCTCATCCAAGTATTAGTTGGGATTGCAAGTTAGGTTGTGTTGGGCTCTGAGGCTCTTGCACTGGGTCACTGGAGTTCAGAGCTGGCACTTCTCTGGCTCCTGGGGAATCTGGCAGCATGCTTGGGGTAGTATATTCTCTCTCTCCTGGAAAAGCAAGCTGCACAGGTCTTCCCATGGCTACTGGGTGGACCCACAGAGCTTCACAGGCCTGGGATGGCTCTTTTTGCTGATGACACTCCTGCCTAACTCCTGGAACTAGAAAAATTAGAAGAGAAGACAGAGAACAATACTATTCTGAATTTTAATTAGAAGTTCTGAGTGTTTCCTCTTCCTAAGGGCTTTCTCTCTCATTGTCTCTCTCTCTCTTTTCACTTATCTGCCCGTTTGTAATGGTTAATTTCATGTGTCAACTTGACTGGGCTCAGGGATGCTCAGATAGCTGGTAAAGCATTATTTCTGGCTGTGTCTGTGAAGATGTTTCCCAAAAACATTAGCGTTCGAATCAGTAGACTGAGTAAAGATCAGCCCTCACCAAAGTGACTGAGCATCATCTAATCTATTGAGGGCCCTGCTAGAAAAAAAAGGTGGAGGAAAGGTGAATTCACTCTCTGCTTGAGCTGGAACATCTATCTTCTGCCCTTGGGCATGAGCACTCCTGGTTCTGATGCCCTCACACTCAGGCTGGAATTACACCATCAACTTTCCTGGCCTCCAGCTTGCAGACAGCAGATTGTGAGACTTCTCAGCCTCCATAATCTCATGGACCAACCTTTCTTACCAAATCTTTTTCTAGAGATCTCTCTTAAGTTTCTTACTAGGTCTGTTTCTCTGGAGAACCTGACTAATACACTGTCTTCAGGTAATACCCTTTGCAGTATATTGTCTGCCAGTATATTGGGAGTATACTGGTCTCCATTATAAGCTGTATAACAAGTTTGGAAGAGGATTACAAGGGAGTTTTATCAACAGATAGCTGTGGTGTTCAATTTGGTGGCATGTGTATTAAAATTGGACTGATTGCTTTATGGCTGAATGTGGAGGTGCCAGGAATCAGGCTTTGAGCTGCACAGCAATGACATGGCCAAGTGCATGCCTTAAGAGGCAAAAAATTATAATTACAGAGATTAGCATGGCCCCAGTGCAAAGATGACACACAAATTTGTGAAGTATTCCATTTAAAAAATAAAAATAAAAAAAGAGATAGCTTTTATAGTGGACAGTGGATTTTATGAAAGAGAATGGATTTTTTTTTTTTTTTTTTTTGAGATAGGGTCTCGCTTTGTCACCCAGGCTGGAGTGCTGTGGCACAATCTTGGCTCACTGCAGCGTTGACCTCCTGGGCTCCAGTAATCCACCCGCCTCAGCTTCTCAAAGTGCTGGGATTATAGGCATGAACCACAGCACTCAGCCACAGCTGTGGATTCTTAAAGACAGAGACTTAAAAAATGTGTGTGTGTATGTGCGCATGCACATATGTGGAGGGAAGGGGGAAGAACTGATCCTTTTCTACATCCAGATTATGGGATACTCCGGATGAGGACAGAGAAAAGGAAAAAATCAGGGAGGGCAAGTTTCTTCCTCGAGTTCACATCTAACGTCATTTGCAATGAAAAGAGCAAAGGAGTGGTGGCATTGAACGTGAACTGAAGGGAAAGCGTACCTTTGCAGACGATATTGGAAGAGTTGTTCAGGACCACTTTAAGTAAAAACAAGACCCTTGTAAGGCAGCTGAGGCTTCCCAAGCAGCAGTGCCCACTGTGGGTCTGCATGGTGAGGTAAGTGGGGCTTGGAATCAAACTGCAAGAAAATCCTAGTATTAGGGCCTTGATGTTGATCCTGATTGACTTTGGTATATTCCCAAGCCCCGAGTACCTTATCAGAAGTCCTTTCTGCAGCTCATGGCCATGGCTGAGGAATCCTGGGAAAAAAGCCTTAGTAATCAATTGACACTGAAAGTGTGTTCAGATGATTTTGCTTTATGGCTGACTGTGGAGGTGCCAGGAATCAGGCTTTGAGCTGCACGGCAATGACATGGCCAAGTGCATGCCTTGAGAGGCAAAAACTTATAAAAGAATTTGGAATTGAAGTTTTGTTAAGTGTAGGTTTTCAAGCTGTGTATATGGAACACTGTCCATGTGACACATGCTGCCTTCTCCACTGTCACTTTGTCACAGTAATGTTTATTCCTCCCACACTGCTACTGATTCCCCACTTCCCAACCTTTCTCCAAAAAGCTCCCTGTGTGCTTTTTCTGGCCTGGTGAGAGAGGTAAACAGGATGGAATCTCAAACGATGGAATTTCCCAGCAGGCCATGCAGAGGCCCCACCTTGCTGATGTGGTTTCAGTGTTTCCAGGGACTATCAGGTCTTTGCTGACTCCCAGTAATAAAAGGTCAGTTTCCTTTAAAGCCCTTTAGTTCCCAGAGTTGCCTGGGGATGACTGACTCGTGTGCAGAAGAGAGACTGAATCAGTTTAAAGCCACAAACCACAATTCCTGGCTACTGATGATTTCCTAGGCCCTTTCTTGTCTTTTTGTTTTTCTTTTCTTTTCTTTTCCTTCCCTCCCTTCCTCCCTCCCTCTGTCTCTCTCTCCTTTTCTTTTCTTTTTTCTTTTCTTTCGACAGAGTCTTGGTTTGTTGCTCAGGCTGGAGTGCAGTGACACCACCTCAGGTCACCACAACCTCCACATCCCAGGTTCAAGCTATTCTCCTGCCTCAGCCTCCTTAGTAGCTGGGACTACAGGCACGCACCACCATCCCCAGCTAATAGTAGAGACAGGGTTTCACCATGCTGGCCAGGCTGGTTTCGAACTCCTGACCTCATGATCCACCCGCCTTGGCCTCCCAAAGAGCTGGGATTACAGGCGTGAGCCACCATGCCTGGCCCTTGGCTGGTGTTTCTTGCACTGGTTATCATTGGCTTCAGAGAGTTTGAGCACAATCTTAGAGCTTTACTCTTTCCTGGCTATTCCAGCAGATTGGCTTCAGCTTCCTGCTCCCTGCTTTCAATTATAGAATGTCTCCCTTAATTTGCAGTTCCATTTTTTGTGCTCCTCCTTATCCAGTCGTCCACAGTGCTGCTACATGTCAGGCTTGTGCTAGGATCTGGGAGCAGAGAGATGACTAAAACATGGTCCCTCAGTCTTCAGCAAAGAACTGGGGAAGACAGAGTTGCAAGGAAGTCACAGTGAGTGACTCTGTCTTTATCTTCTTTCTGGATTTTGGTTTTCATGCAATTGTATCATTTTTCTTCTGGTTGAGCAAGCTCCTAGGATGGACTTAGATTGTATAGGTTATCAATAAATGCTGGCCATCCTCATGATTGTGATCATGTCCCTGTAAAGGCTTTCAAATGCCTCCAACTCATGGCACCCTTGCTTACCGGGGCAATGTGTGCAGGTAACAGAAAAGAAAAAATTTGAAGTTATTTAAACATTTTTCTGATTTCATTTTAGTTTTTATTATTGTACTGTTATTTAAAAAAAAAAAACAAACCCAGACCCCTGCAGGGTAGGAAAGATTTCTTTTTCTCAACCATCCTAGGTTCATAGCTGAGATTCCTATCACAAAAACAGATTAACAAGCAAAAGGCATACACATTTATTTAATATAAGTTTTATATGAAGGGGAGACTTCATAAGGAAATGAAGAGTTCAGAGAAACAGGTGAACTTGTGTATTGCTATGCTTAGGTTTGATGAAGCATGGACTGTCATGGAGAAATATGATGGAGGACAGAAAGTTGTGACTGAATGGAAATAAGCTGGGGGAGACTTAGCAAGGCCTGTTTGTTCAGATTCCTCTCTGTGTCCCTGTGTCTTCAGAGGTGAGGATGTTCCTTTCCCCTAGGTATAGGAAGGGTATGTTTCAAATGAGGAATTTATGACCTGCTTCAGTGGAGAAGGGTGAGGGAAGGTGAGAGCAGCCTTTCTGCTTCTGTTGTTTTCTCAAATGCCAAGGTGTCATATTTTGGGGTAGTGTGTCCTGAACCCCATCTTCCCTGTCCCCCTACTGGATTAATTTGAAGTAAGTTTCAGGTATGATACATATATTTATGTGTATCTATATGTTTAAACATATATTTATAAATATCTATACATATCATAAATGCAAATATGTGTAAATATTCCAGCATGTATCCCTGAAAGTTAAGGACTCTTTAATTAAAAATTTAAAAATAAAAAAATTCTTTTTGAGATGGAGTCTCATTCTGTTGCCCAGGCTGGAGAGCAGTGGTGTGGTCTCAGCTCACTGTGACCTCTGCCTCCTGGGTTCTAGTGATTCTCCTGCCTCAGCCTCCCTGGGATTACAGGCAACACTACCATGCGTGGCTACTTTTTTGTATTTTTAGTAGAGGCGCGGTTTCACCATGTTGGCCAGGCTGATCTTTGAACCCCTGACCTCATGATCTGCCCACCTCATGAACTCCCAAAGTGCTGGGATTACAGCTGTGAGCCACTGAGTCTGGCCATGACTCTTTAAGAGGTAACCATAATATCATGACCACACCTAAAAATTTATCAGCAATTCCTTAATATTATCAGATATCCAGTCACATTTCACTGATTTTATTATAAGCTTTTACTTTTATAGTCGGTTTGTCTGAATCAGGATTTTTGATAGGTGCCTATGTTGTGAGTGGTTGGGATATCCCTTAAATCTTTGCTTTCTTTTTTTGAGACAGGGTTTTGCTGTCATCCAGGCTGAAGTACAGTGGCAAAATCACTGCTTATTGTAGCCTTGACCTCTTGGGCTAAAGTGATTCTCTCACCTCAGCCTCCTGAGTAGCTGGAACCATAGGCATGTACCCACATGCCTGGCTATTTTTTTTTTTTTTTTTTTTTAAGATAGGGTCTCACTATGTTGCCGACGCTGATCTAGAATTCCCGAGCTCAAGTGATCCACCACCTTGGCCTCCCAAAGTGCTAAGATTATAGGCATGAGCCACTGTGCCCAGCCAAATCTTTTCTAATCTACAGGTTTCCCCTCATGCTCTTTTTTTTTTTTCTTTGCAATTTATTTGTTCAAGAAACTGGGTGATTTCTCCCAAGAGAGTTTCCCATAGTCTGGATTTTGCTGATTGCTTCCTTGTGATGTTTAACCTGTTCCTCTGTTCTCTGTATTGCCATCAAACTGATCTAAAAATTTAGGCTTGAGTTTAGGGCAGAAATATCTCATAGGTGGTAGTGTGTGTACTTATACCTGGAAACACAGAATGCTGGGCTCTGTCTCCTTCTGTGACGTGAGCCGTCCTGATGCACGGATTAACTCAACCCGTTAGTTCATTACAGGTCGCTCAGTGGTAATACTCCAGTTCTATCATTGCTTTCTATGCCTTAGCCAGAATACCGCTCTGGAAGAGAAACTTCACTTATCAGCATTTGGTTACTCTGAAGTGCAGTTTGTACAGGAAAGTCAGAGTTAATGCTGGCTTCTTTCCTTTTACTAATTGTTTTTAAGGAATTTAAGCACTGAAGATTTCAGAGATTGTACCCCTTCTTCCCCAACTAGTTTTTTCCTCTTTCCTCTGGCCCCTCTGTAATCTACATTCTCACTCTCTCTTTCTCTTAAATCCAACTTTGTAGAGCTTCAGAGAAAGAATTATGGACTCATTCACAGTAAAATACAAATGACAAAAGGTTACAGTGTGATTACTCCAGACAGACTTTCTGTTTAACTTCCAGCAACATCTTAAATTAGAGAAATAAAGCTTCTTGGATAAGAATAACATTTGTATGCACTTACTATTATATGCCAGCTGCAGTAATAAATGATTTATTTACAATACCTACAGTAATCCTGTGGGTAAGGTCTTCTATGTTATTCCCATTTTACAGATGTGGAAACAAGGCTCAGGTTGTTTCAATAACTTGCCAGCTGAAAGGTGACAGAGGTGAAACTAAAACCTATGGTTGTCTGGTTTCAAAGCCAGACATCCTATTCTGGAATCACATCCTGTTCTGCCTTCTTGGTAGCATTTCAGACATCTTGAACAAGGAAAAAAGGCTTTGGGGGAGAGGATGGCTTCCCAAGGTTGAAATCTTCCACTATACAGACCCAAGTTACTCATTGTGTCAGTGTGTACGAAAGAGCCTGGCAATCACCCACGAAACCAAAGATTTGTCACCGGGAACGTCATTGTTGAAAATAGTTCTCTGCCACTGCAGCAATAGTGATGCCTTTGCTGCAGCCAGCTCCTGTCTGCTTTTCCAACTCCTCCTTCCTCTTGTTCACTTGTTCCAGTCACACTGGCCTTTTTCCTGTTCCTCAAGCACGCCAAGCTCTTTTCTATTTCAGAGATTTGCATCTACTGTTCTTCTCCTGGGTCTTTTTTTAAATTTATTTTTTTTCCAACTTTATTGAGGTATATTTGACAAATAATATCTTGTAAGTTTGAAATGTACAATGTGATGATTTGATATACATATAAATTGTGAAATCATTTGTATGTGTGTGTGGTAAGAACATTTAAGGTCTACCCTCAGCAAATTTCAAATATATAACACAGTATTGTTAACTAGAGTCACCATGCAGTACATTAGATCTGTAGAACATATTCATCTGAATATAAATTGAGATGAAAGTTTTTACCCTTTGACCAACATCTCCCCATCCACCACCGCTAACCTCTGGCAACCAATATTCTACCCTCTGTTTTCTATGGGTTCAACTTTTTTAGATCCCACATATAAATGAGATTTTTCCTGGCTTTTTCCATGACCAACTTATTGACAATCAGGTCTTAGCATAAATATCACTCAGTCAGAGACATTCCCCTGACGTTTCTCTCAAAAGTAGCCACTCGCTATCCCCCAATCACTCTTTTTCCCAATCCTCAGTTTCTTTTCCAGCTTTTATTACCATCTGAAAGTATCTTCTGTCTTTCCCTACTAACTGTAGGGAGAACATGTACCAGTTTTGTTCACTACGAGGATTCTGTTGCCTGGGACGAGGTGGGCACTCAGGAAGCCTTTGCCGAATGAATGAATTAGTTCAGGCATCCTTTGCTCATTAAATACTACATGAAGGCCTGTCTCACTATCCCAAATCCATCACTGCTGGTTCCAATTAACCACAAGAACTGCCATGGCTGTTATAACAGGCTTTTTCTTCTGTGAAAGTCAGGGGTTCCTGCCTTTTGCATTTATGAACCAAAGCTTGACAAAAATGATCAGATATAATTCTGGTTAGGTATTAGGCTGAGGTCCAAGATAATTCATGTTCTAACTGATAGTGTTTGCTTGAGCTTGGTCTGAATGTTAATCCTCCCCTACCCTATGTACCCATATTTATATGTTGAAACCTAATCACCAACATGATGGTTTTAAGATGTGGGACCATTGGGAGGCACAGCCCTGCTGAATTGGATTAGTGCCCTTATAAAAGAGGTGATCATTGGCGGGGCACACTGGCTTATGCCTATAATCTCAGGACTTCAGGAGGTTGAGGTGGGTGGATCACCTGAGGTCGGGAGTTTGAGACTAGTTTGACCAACATAGAGAAACCTTGTCTCTACTAAAAATACAAAATTAGCTAGACATGGTGGTGGGTGCTTGTAATCCCAGCTACTTGGGAGGCTGAGGCAGGAGAATCGCTTGAACCTGGGAGGCGGAGGTTGCAATGAGCCAAGATTGGGCCATTGCACTCCAGCCTGGGTAACAAGAACGAAACTCCATCTCAAAAGAAAAAAAAAAAAAGAGGTGCCAGTGAGCATCCTTGCTCCTTCCCCATGTGAGAACACAGCAAGAAGGGTCATCTATCAACCAAGAAGTGCCGCCCTCACTAGAAGTTGAATCTGCTGGCACCTTGATCTTGTACTTTCTTGCATTTAGGCCTGTGACAACTAAATTTCTGTTATTTATAAGCCTCCCACATTGTGGCATTTTGTTGCAGTAGCCCATACGGGCTAAGTCAGGGCATCTTTCAAATTCTCCCTTTTTGTGTAAATATTGAATACCTCTGAATGAAAGAATATTATGACAGAATGGAAAGACTTGCAGATATTCTTCTGAAGTTGGATGGCAGTAACTCCTGAAATCCTACAGAACTAGATCTGAAGCTTAGGGGTTTGCATTAGAGTTAACCAGTGACTTGAGAAACAGTTTATAGGGCACTACAAAATATGGTCCTAAAATTACCTGTATTGGAATCATCTGGGGAGGGCATGAGACTTATTTAACATGCAGATTAATTAACTGCAGTCAGACCTCCTACATCAAGATCTTGGGAGCTGGAGCCTGCCATTCTATATTTTGACAAGTGCCCAGTTGTATTTTATTATATGTTCCCCAAAGTTTGAGAACCAGTGTCATTAAGAAAGGAAATTGTATTTCATTACAACCTACTTATCCTGAGGAGCCTTAGATAAGCTACCAGAACAAAGCTGTCAGCACTCAGGCTCCAATCAGCTTTGGAATCCTGGGATCCCACCCGAGAGATGGCATCAGTCTTGGTGTGGTGTATGCATGGAGAGTGTTACAAACCTCTGGGTGGCCAGCGTTCATTATTTTGCCTTAAAGGGCCCCAAGCATGTTGGCACTTTGCTTGGGAAATTTTTGTTGCTGGCCTGTGTACTTTCTATTTCACAGGGGTGTGAAAAGTGAGTTCCTAAGAAGCCTAATGAAAGACATTGCCAAGCTTTCTAGCTGCAAGAACTTCCTTTGTTCTTTTAGATGTTGCCCTTATTGTTTTGCCTGAGGAAAGGCATAATTTGTTCTCACCTTGCTGTAAATATTGTTTAATATTCAAAGTATTAGTTGGGCTCAAACATCTGTCTTCTGTATCTGTTCTCGTCTTTTTGGGTCTTTCTCTGAAAGCTTTTCCTTTCACCTCTAATTTCTCTTTTTTCTTCTTTCTCTTGTCTGAACCCTTCCTATACTTAAAGGACATATCCAAGTTTGTCTTTATCCACTAACCGCCCATCTACCTGACGCTTTTTTCCTGGCTTGAATTCCCAAAGCAGTTGTACCATGCAGTTTACTGCTTCACTAAGTTAAAAAAACAGAATAGAATAGAATAGAATAGAATAGGCCGGGTGTGGTGGCTCACGCCTGTAATCCCAGCACTTTGGGAGGCTGAGGTGGGCGTATCACAAGGTCAAGAGATTGAGACCATCCTGGTCAACATGGTGAAACCCCGTATCTACTAAAAATACAAAAATTAGCCAGGCATGGTGGTGTGCACCTGTAACCCAGCTACTCAGGAGGCTGAGGTGAAAGAATTGCTTGAACTCAGGAGGCGAAGTTTGCAGTGAGCCGAGATGGTGCCACTGCACTCCAACCTGGTGACAGAGTTAGACTCAGTCTCAAAAAAAAAAAAAAGAATAGAATAGAATAATGGAAAGTGTTGCTGAACCACATCTTACTATTCCCCTGCTCTCAGGAATCATGAATGTTTTGTGTGCAGCCATCATTCAAGAGAAAACCCCATGACACTTTGCCAGCACACGGGACACTTCTTGCAGGGGCCAGCAGAGGGCAGTGGAGCACCCATGGTTCTTACTCCTTTTTCCACCTCTGACTATGACCAGGAAAACACAAGGAGCCATTTGTTGGTGCCCTGAGCAAAGACAAAGCAGTTGCTAAGTCTTCTGAGATGTTTTATGTCCCTCTCTTACCTTTCTGCCCTGCTCCCTCCTTTGCAACACATACCCCCAAGCATCCACTCTTCTGGGGCTCAGCCCCATCTCTACCCTCCCCTCAGTCTGTAAGCTAAAACCGCAGACTGTGACCCTTTCCCACTGGGAACCCTCTTGAGTATTTATTTATTTATTTATTTAGAGAGTCTTGCCCTGTCACCCGGGCTAGAGTGAAGTGGCACGATCTCGGTTCATGCAACCTCTGTCTCTCGGGCTCAAGGGATTCTCCTGCCTCAGCCTCCCAAGTAACTGGGATTACAGGTGCCCACCACTACACCTGGCTAATTTTTGTATTTTTAGTAGACATGGAGTTTCACTGTGTTGGCCAGGCTAGTCTCCAACTCCTGGCCTCAGTGATCTGCCTGCTTTGGTCTCCCTAAGTGCTGGGATTACAAGGCCTGACCCCTCCTGCCTATTTTACATGTAAGTTTTGCCGGAGTTAATTTAGCAATTGCATGTGTGTAAGTTACTCCTTCTCTCTTGGCATGGATTGACCTTGCTGATGGGGAATTCCAGCATGCGGCCTGGAGAAAGGGGGAGACGGGGTGAGAAGGGTTCAGAGGAAAGAACTGCTGGGCACAATCCCCTGACTTTCTAGGAGGATAGGGTTGGTCCTAGGCTGAAGAAAGCAAACCTCCCATACCCCTCAGGGGCCAAGCTCCCTTCCTGGAATGATCGGTGTTCAAATAGCTGGTGGTTCTGACTTATCAAAAGGGTCATGTGCTGCGAGAAGTGTTTATCTTTCCATGGATGTTCTCAGTGTGCTGTTTACTCACACGTCTTATTCCAAATCTTCAAAACAAGACTGGCTACATAATTTTGGGATCCCAGGGCAAGAGGAAAATGCAGGTCCTTTTATCCAAAAATTATGAAGAAGTTCAGTTTGGTGACTGAGAGCATTAAACTTAGCGCAGGATTCCTCTGAGCATGGAACACATCCATGAATCTGGCCCTGCCTTCAAACATGCATAGGGTGAGCTCTTCTGTGTCCTAGACCAGGGAATTGGTATGAAAGCTTCCCATATCTGACTCCTTTACTGCCCTCAGGAACCAGGGTCTGGAGAATGAGAAAGATACACAGGGAAAGTGGATGAGATTTTATTTGACAGATGTGTAATGCAAACTGTTTGAGGCTCTGGAGATTCCAAAGTTAACAAAACAAAGTCCCTGCCTTCATGGAGCTTGCATTCTAGTTGTAGAAGAAACAACAAACAGGCGAGTGCCCATAGATAGTAGGTCAGATCGTGATGAGTATGACAGTTAAACAGGGTGGGGGGATAGGAGTAGCTGTTGTAAGGAGTGCAGTTAGGATTTCAGGAAAGGTGGTCAAGAAGGCCTCACGAATCATGTGCTATTTGAGCAAAAATCTTTAGAAAGTGAGTCATGCAGCATTTGAGGATGAGCATCCAGGTAGAGGAATTAGCAAGTGCAAAGGCCTGGGGTCTTCCTGAGTTTGAGAAAGAGCAGGGAGGACAGGATGGTTGGTGCAGAAGACTGGGGCCTGGGAGGATGGAGAGAGGTGGAAAGGGGAGGCCAGGTCTTATGCAGTAATGATTTTGCATTTTGGATGAAATGGAGGCTTCGGAGGTTTCAGAGCAGAGGAGGTTTGTGATCTGACTTAGGTTTTAAAGGACTCCCTCTATCGTCCATCGAGAAGAGATTGTGGAGACACAGAGTGAAAGCAGGGTGACCAGTGAGGAAACTCTTGTAATCATCCGGGTGGCTGTGGACTCAGGCATTCAGTGGAGGTGATGAAAAGTGGTCAGATTCTAGGAAAACTGTAAGCTCCCGGGGGTAAGGGGTCACCTTGGTCTTCTTTACCACTGTGATTCTATTGGCACGTACAAGATCTGTCATGCATAGGTGCTCAGTGAATATGTATTTAATGAACCAAGGAGCAAATACAAGTAGATAACATCAAGATTTCTTATAATAGAGCTATAAGAAATAACATTAAGAGAATGGAGGCAGAATACCTTGACAATGTTTTATGGTTGTTATTCTTACTTTGCTTCTATTAAATCTGTTGAAATGTTAAAGATCAAATGGACAGCTTGTATTTTTAGTATGTGGTCAATAGGTGGCGCTGTATCTTGTTAGGGCTTCGTCCCCGACTAGGCAATGTGAGAGGAGGCTTACTGATGTAGATCAAAATGCTAAATGCAGTCTTAACTGGAGTGAATTCTGGGTCTGTTGAAAATTAAGATTAGTTTCTCCAGCAATTTAGTAGGACTCTCTTGAAATTATATGTATGAAACTAACATTTGAAAATGTCAATTCTGCTTTACATGGAACATTTAGATATTCTTTAAATGATAGAAAATGCATTTCAGTATTGGAAACAGAGCTGTACCCACATGCTGCAGATGCCCTCAATGCCTGAGAACAGTTTTACCTTATTTCTTCTTCCATGTGTTTCTGGTATATGTGTGTATCTTCGGTATATGTCTATTTTGGCTGCTGTTTATAAAAAGACATAAGGCATCGTTAGATTTATTTCCTTTATTGAGTGTGTAGTTGGGTGAATGTACAGAAAGGAGTGGCATGGGGAGAGGGGCATGCAAGGAGAAAGTGAGGCGAGGCTGTAGTAAAACTTAGGAGACTGTGAGGTTGTGTGGGACATTCTATGAACGCTTTTTGGATAGTAAGTTTCTTCCAGCTGTGGGCTTTCTCTACCAGCTGGGCCATCTTTCTCCACCCAGAAAGCTCTTGAAGCAGTACCACCTCTTGCAAGATTGCATCCCTTGAAACCCTGCAGCTGGCTGGTTCTTTCTTGTCCAATGCCCAACTTTCTCCTGTTGGAATTTGTTCTTACGGATTAAATCCTTCCATAGTCAGGCCTGGAGAA
This sequence comes from Sapajus apella, assembly GCF_009761245.1. Classification (NCBI taxonomy): domain Eukaryota; kingdom Metazoa; phylum Chordata; class Mammalia; order Primates; family Cebidae; genus Sapajus; species Sapajus apella. The sequence continues at coordinate 24,739,538 of NW_022436943.1, read as the reverse complement.
CTGGAAGATCAAAGATTCTGGGTTGTCTTTCCTATGAGTCAGGCAGAGTAAACATCACCCTACAAGATGACTTGTGTCCCCTCCCTCAGGAGTTCCTGGGTAGACTGGAGAGCTGTAGGCATCTGAGGATGATATCTTATTCTTTCATGATGTTAATGATGTGACTCTCCTGAAATGGAAGGCTTTGAGAACTGCTTCTGCCAGCAGACCCGTAAAAAGGATACAGGTCAATAAATTGTTTACAATGGTTTTCTCTCTAAGCGATATTTCTGCCTTTTCTTTTCTGGGACCTGGTGCGTGAAACTGGAGGGAGCACAGTTAGCTGGTCTTTCCCTCCTCTCCTTCTACCAGCACCTCCTTCCCTCCTTGCTGTGATCTGAGACCTCTGTCCAAGAGGCAAATGCTGTAACTGACCAGCCAGCATGTCCCCATTTCTTTTATAGAGTCCTTCCTTCAAGCCCTTCGACTTGCCCTTCCTCCCTCAAGCCTTCCTTGAGGTCCTTCCATCTTCAGATTTGTGGATTCGGGAAATGCATGGTGTGTAGCACTGCATCTCAGGCATCATGCTTGCTGCTGGGGAAAGAGCAGGGCACACTTTCTGTCCTCAACCTTTCCTGAGAATAAACCCCCTTCCTTTTGACTCATTTAAAGGCTGATTTTCCTTTGATGATACTGCTTTGCTTTGGGCCTTGCCTAAAAGCTCCCTATAGTCTAGGGCTAGAAAGAGGGGCTTTCTATCTTCTTACCTGGGTATCATTTATATGTTGGCTTTTTATCACCTCATGGGTGATAAACTGGCTCAAAGAACTTTTGGACATTATTTTTGCATTCAAGGAATATGGTGGGGGAAGCACCAACTATGTGTGTTCATTTTATCAGAGAAGCATATGTTTTTCTATAGGCTTCCAGCAGAGTTCTTGTGTTTCTACATTGCCCCCCTTTAGCTAAAAGGAAAATGGGGAAAATGAGTATGTGGCTTTAGGAAGAAAGGGTTTGGGAATGGCTCCTTAAGTCAGTCATCCAAGAACATTGGTCCCCAAGGGACACTCAATCCAGCAGCTCTTCTATACGAGCTGCTATAATCTATGAACATCTGGGTCGCTACACCACACCCATTGACTCCTGGGCTGCCAGTTCTCTCCTTACTTCATCTCCTGTTATCGTCTGGCTGACTTTAACTTCAGCATTGACAACACTTGGCCTTAGAGTTCCTTGACCTCTTCCATGCCTCTCTTTGACTCCTCCTAGGCAACTCATTAAATAGCTAACACTGAACTGACCGCTTTACCCAAACTTTCTCCTCCTCCTGCATTCCCATGACTGACTCATGAAAGTTCATCTCACTTGTCACTGTTACTGAGATCATTGGATTCATACCATGCCACTCTGTCGTCTTCACCTCTGGCATCCAAAGGTCCCTGAAGCCTGTTCATCTTATCTCTGGAATAGCTCTTGCCTCCTCCTCTCTCTGTACTGCCACAGCTCCACTTTATGTCCTGATTTTCTCTTCCTGTTTCGATCCATCCTCTGAACTGCCACAATTACATAATTATACCATATAATTTGATTTGATTGTTCTTCCTTGGCTAAAAGTCATTCATGGTTTCTTATTGTTTTAGTATAAAATAAAAGTGTGGCATTCAAAAGCTTTCCTGTTCAGCCCATCCCTGTAGCCTGCGCTTTTCTGTGCTCTTTCCCTTGTCATTTTAGGTTTTCAGTTTCCCAAAACAGATCTCAACGCTTTGCTGTGTCTGGATGCTTTTTCTGCCCTTCTCCCTCAGTGAACTCCTTCTGTGAGCTGAGCTCAAATACAACCTCTGCAATGTTGCTTTCCTCAATCTCTTAGGCAGAATGAATCACACTGCCTTCCTTTCTACTGTTGCACTGTTCTGTCATATTTGTGACATTGTTTTCTACATGCATGCTGATCTCCTTTAGGAGAGGACCAGTCTCTGATTCAGCTTTACATCTTTCATAGCTGCTGCAGTGCCTGGCACATAGCAGGTGCTCAACAGAGGTTTGTTGAACAAATATTTTTGAACTATTGTGGATTGCGATGGAGGAAATTTTCTGAATGTTGTGCATTTGGTACATTCTTAACGTGGTAAATATGAATCCTAAAAGTTTAGTGAAGAAAACTTCAGAGAACAAATGTTTACCACAGTGTAGAGCTCTTCAGTTTCCAGGATCGGAGGTGGTGTGTGTGTGGTTGATGTTTTTAGAGTGAGGCAATGGCTCAGCCCCGTGGGAGCAGATTGCATGAGACAAGCACCCAGAATGGGGGAGATAATGCCAGCCAATCTGTCAGATTTCATCATCTGCTGGTCCTGGGCTGGTAGGATTCTTTATATATGCCTCTCTTATGCTTACATCTTGTGAGGAGCTGCCTTCAAATTTCATCCTCTGCAGGTTGCTTATACAACTCAACATCTAAAAATAATAATTTAGGATAGCATATTATTTATTTTGAATTTCATAAATGAATCTTGGTGTATTTTCTGTTGTTGTTAAGCCCAGATTCTAATTATTTCTGCTCTGTGATGAAACCTATAGGCATGGTGAAGAGGCAAACCTCTTTCATAGGTGATTTCTTAGTTAAGCAAGAAATAATATTTTTTCTTTTAATTTTATACTGCTAAAATTATAATTATATAATTACGAAAAAGCAGTTTGGGGAGTAGCCCATTTATGACTCAAGTATATCACTGGTCCTTTCTTATTGTGCACCAAAAGAAAGGACCAGCAATTTACTTTTTGAATCTGGGAAACCTACTTGTGGGTGGGGTGTGGGTGTTGCCAAATAAAACGTGTGGGTTGGCAAGTTGTCTGAATATACTTGCATGACTGTGGGTGAGGTAGTGTGTGTGTGTGTGTGTGTGTGTGTGTGTAGCTCAGCAATTACAACAAAACCTCATAAGTTCTGAAGAAGGGTGGGACATAATGAACTCATGAATAGATATCTATTATAATTACACATGCATCCTTTTTGTGCTAGTATTGTTGAAGATAGCTCTCCTTTAGCAAATTGATAATATTTGAAACACTTTATGTTCTAAGTCGTTTAAGTATCTTCCCTGGATATTATTCATATTATTAATTTTCTTTGCAATGCCTTCTTTTCAAATATGCTATAAAGGTAATCTTCAATCAGGGTTGAATTACTGTTATTTTTAGAGTAGCAGGATCTAAAATGATGAGGTTTGATTGCATTTGTCTTATTTCCTAGCCATAGAAGTAATAATGATAGCTCTTTTCATCAGGTTGAAACAAAGCATAGGATCATCTGTATATATAATATCTTAGGTGCTTTCCTAGAAATGTATTTTATAGTCTGGTTTAACTAGGGAAATAAGCAATTGGTAATTGCTAATGAGTTAGAAGGTACTGTTCAGGAATTTTAAGGCAGATATTCCATTTTGGGATAAAAAAGGAATGATTCTGATGGGTTTAAGTATATCATCTCTTTTGCTTTCACATATGGCTTTGTGTGAAAAAGAAAGAGACAGTTCTAAATGGGTAACTTGGCAGGAATGCTGGTGATAGGAGATGATTTTACAGAGTTGATAGAAAGGGCAGGTTTGGCCTTGAATGCAGAAATCTGGCCTTTGTGGGCTGAATACAGAGAAAGGACAGTGTGAATTTCCCAATATTGTTGTTCCAAAGGTGTGGCAGCAGTATCAAAGCCAAAAATCCATTGTTGGAGCCATGAATCTCAAATTGAAGAAGAATGTTGCAAGTATCCTTTTCATGTAGTGGATTGGATCCAGGTTTCATTTGAGTGATAGCTTAATTGCTGGTCAATAACCTTTTATTTTTTTCTTCTGCTTAAGAGATTAAACTTTATTCAGGTCACAGTTGAAGAGAGAACAGTCAGTAAATTAGCAGCATAATCTGTTGAGTCATGAGAAAATAAAGGCTTTTCCCACACGCACAGAAACATTTCAGCTTGGATGACACAAATCTGTCCTTTAAGTGCCACAGGCATTGTTGCTTCTTCCTGCATCCCTCCCTATAGGTTTAATGCCAGCCACGGTGCCCCTTTCCTGTTTTTATTGTTGAGGTTTTCTATCCTTCCTGTAGGGAAAACATTCCTCTTCTGACTTCCTCGAAACTGTTCTTGAAGGTCACCATGGCCTCCGCCTTGCTACATCCAAAGCTTGGTTCTCAGTCTTCATCCCACTTCACCTTGCAGCAGCAACCGACACAGTCGCTCATGCTCACTCTCTCCTCCAGCAAATGTTTTCTTCTCTTAACTTCCGAGATTCTGCACTTTCCCTCCTACCTTTTCTGCTGCTGGATACATCTTCCCAGATGCTTGCTGCATCCTTCTCTTTTCATTGACACATTGAGGGCTCAGACCTTACATCGCTCCTTTTTCTCTGCCTTCCATACTCTTGGAAATCTCATCTGGTCTCCTGGCTGTATATGCTGCAAACTCCCACACGTGCATCTCCAGCCCACACCTATCCCTGAATTCCAGACTCACAGAGCCAACCATCTCTTCCATGTCTCTGCATTTCCACCTTCACGTGTCTGAAACTGAACTCTAGATCTTTCTTCAAGTTGGCTTTCCTTGCCTTCTTTCACATCTCAGTTAAGGACAGCTTCATGTGTTTAAGTGCCCGGACCAGTTGCCTTGGAAGCATCCCTGACTCCTCTCTTTTGCTCATTCCACATCTAACCCTTCAAAAAACCCTGATATCTGGAATCTCTTTACCACTTCTTACTATCTCCACTGCTACCACTTTCGTCTGATCCACAAACACCCCTTGCTGGACTATTGGAGTTGCCTTTTAGTTGGTCTTCAAGGCTCTATCCTTGTTCTCCATGGTTGGTTCTCCCTATTATCCTCAAAGTAAAGGCCAAGGCCCTCATTAAGGCCAATGAGGCTCTGCATGATCTGTCCCTTCCCCCAACCATTCCCTCTCTGACTCATCTTCCTGTCACTCATCCATTTCAGATACCATGGCCTCTTTGCTGCACCTTTAACTTTGTAGATGTGTTTCTATTTTAGGGCCTTTGCACCTGTAGTTCTGCCTACCTGGAATGTTCTTTCCCAGACATGTGCATAATGAACTCCCTCACTTCAAATCCTCTCTCCCATGTCATTTTCTTGCTGAGGTCACTTTGACAACACTAAGAACCATTGCAATCCCCTCCCCCCAGCCCTGCTGACTCCCCTGCTCTATTATTTTTCTATAACAATTGTTATCTAGCAAGATATTATATAATATGCTTATTTTTATGCTTTTAAAATTGTCAGCCACTCCCCACTAGAATGTAATCTTCATGGGGGCAGGGGCAGTGTCTGTTTAGTATCCCAGTACCTATGATGGTATATGGCACATAGTAGGTTCTTGGTGGATGTCTGTTGAATTAATGAAAGAAAGCAATAGAGGCTAGGGTGGCAGGCTGGCTTGCTCCCCAGGTACTGTGACTACTTTTCTCTCAAGCTTTTGATCCAGGGAGACCTCACTTCCTAAAGTATCTGCTGGGGAAGAGGAGCAAGAATGAAGTTTCCCTGGGTGTAGTTTCTGGGAGAGAGAAAAAGAGAGCAGAGCAGACCTTTCTTGCTATTGCAGGGATGAGCTGAGTGGTTCCTGCTTGAGTGATGGAGGTGGGTGGTCAGGGAGTCTGGCCTGGCTTGATGTATTTTGCATTCTGATATTTTTGCTGAACATTATATGATGAGCATTTCCTAATTTAAAAAATAGTTTTCATGATGATTATTTTAATGACAGCATACTTAAAATACAGTGTTAATGACCCAGACTTGAAAGCAGATTTGTGGATGCATGGAGGTGATTGTGGATTGCTTTTAAGAATGTGAGGGTGGCTGGGCGCGGTGGCTCATACCTGTAATCCTAGTACTTTGCGAGGCCGAGGTGGGTGGATCACCTGAGGTCAGGAGTTCAAAACCAGCCTGGCCATCATGGTGAAACCCCATCTTTATTTAAAAAAAAAAAAAAAAAAAAGAATGTGAGGGTTAAGATGGTAGTTAAGAGCACAGGTAATAGGCTGTCTGGGTGCAAATCCTGACTCTGGCTCTTTCTGGCTGTGTGGCCTTAGACAGCTCACTTTTTTTCCTGTGCGTTACTTTCCTCCTCTGTAAAATTGGGATAGTAACAGTACCTGTATCTGTAATAGTAGCAGGGTTATTCTGGAGAATAGAAGAGTTGATATTTATAAAGGACTTGGGCCAGGCACGTTGGCTCAAGCCTGTATCCCAGCACTTTGGACAGTTGAGGTGGATGATGACTTGTGGCCAGGAGTTACCAGCCTGGTCAACATGGTGAAACCCTGTCTCTACTAAAAAATACAAAAATTAGCTGGGTATGGTGATGTGTACCTGTAGTCCCAGCTACTTGGGAAGCTGAGGCAGGAGAATCGCTTGAACCTGGCAGGTGGTGCTGAGATTGTGCCACTGCACTCCAGCCTGGGCTGCAGAGCAAGACTGCATCTCAAAGAAAGAAAGAGAGAGAGAGAGAGAGAGAGAAAGAAAGAAAAGAAAGAAAGAAAGAAAAAGAAAGTACTTGGACCCCTCCTACTCAAAGTGTGGTCTTCAGACCAGCAGCATCAGCAATACCTAGGGGCTTGCTATAAGAGAAATGCATACTCTCCGACCTGGCTCCAGACCTGCTGAATCAGAAGCTGCCTTTTCACAACATCCCTAAGTACTTTCTATGGAGAGCAGAGAAATTGATTTAAGCAGTACCTGAGACATAGCAAGTACTACATAATGTTGGTTAAATTTTAGAGCAGTTCTGATTTTTCACCGGTCAGACCTCTGAGACTTACTTCTTGTTTGTGTCAGGCAAGCTTTTCCAACAAATATCTGGGGGGCTGTCTCAGGTCAATCACTGTGTACCTCTGGGCTTCACCTTACTTGTCTGTGATGTGAGAGTCGGAAATGAGTAATTTCAGAAGTATCCTGCCACCTCTGGCCCTTTGGGATTCAATACTGTCTTTCAGTTCACATTTTACTGAGCAGGGAGTTAACGAAGACCCAGTATTTCTTTTGGAAACTGTATAAAAGTAAGGCCTTGGAACAGTGTTTACAAATATCCCTTATGGTGCAAACTAATCATTCCAGAATTGTCCAACTTAAAAAAATCTCACAGATACATCTTATTCTGTCTTTTTATCTTCTTTTTTGAACAGAGTCTCACTCTGTCACCCAGCTGGGGTACAGTGGCATGATCTTGGCTCAGTGCAACCTCCGCCTCCTGGGCTCAAGCGATTCTCATGCCTCAGCCTCCTGAGAAGCTGGTATTGCAATCACCTGCCACCATGCCCAGCTAATTTTTTGTATTTTTAGTAGAGATGGGGTTTTGCCATGTTGGCCAGACTGATCTCGAGCTCCTGACCTCAAGTGATCCACCTACCTCGGCCTCCCAAAGTGCTGGGATTACAGGCGTGAGCCACTGCGCCTGGGCCATCTTGTTTGGTCTTAATATTTATTTGATGATATTGAGAACTTGCAGGATTCTGTTGCTCTTGGCAGCAGCTGCTCTATTAATTGTTAGCCCTTTTAGAATAAAAAAAATTACCCTTACAAATTATCTAACTTTTGGTGACATAATTGCTTCATAGCCCATGTATCATACAGAGTTAGCAATTCTAACATTAATTTTCTAAGATGTAGCCAGTAATCACAGCCTAACAGTCTGAAAGGGCTCCTGGAAAATAGTCCTTATTTTATAGAACAGGAAAATAAAAAGGAGGATGCCTCTCCTGAAAACATTTTTATAACCACTGTCAAGATTTTCAACATCTTTCTATGACTGACGGTATACAGGCTCAATTCCTTGGCCTGGTTAGTATCCTTGACCCATTTTTATTTGGCTCTAAATAATCTGGTTATGGACTGAATTTTGTCTGTGTCCTTTCCACAAATTTACATGTTGAAGCCCTCCACCTAATATAACTATTGAGAAGTAGAAGTAAAATTCTAAGCCCCTCAACTCAGTGAACAGACCTTCCCTTGGCCATGGTGACCCCAGAATAACCTTGAAAACAGTTCTCAGCCATGCAGGTATGGGAGATTGGACACACCATGTGTTACCCGCTCCCTCACTAACAGCCATTAGGCCTTCTTCCCTACAGACTGAACAGAAACCAGCCTTCTCAAAAGACTCCATGGCTGATATCAACCAACTGCCTGATGCAGCCCCTCCCTTTTGCAGTTTTGGTGCAACAATGGATCAGCATTTCTTCCTGATGAGAGACCATTGACCATAGAGTGGTTCTGGACAGTCTATGGAGAATGTGCAGTGCAGGTTTTCATGTCATCTGCTTCATCTTTTGGCATCAGAGGGCCTAAAACTCCACCTTGGGATCATGCTAACACTGCCAGTTTTTGTACACAGGACCCATGAAGAGGCATGAAGCTCAGTTGCATATGTGAATGTTTTTCCTTTTGTAAATATTAATGACTCCTCCTAGAATCTGTTGAATATGTACACTTAACCACCCAACATACCATACATTTCTGTTCCCTTTTCCCCCTCCCTTGAGGTATCTAATTTTGGCTTCCGTCGAGAGCTACACTTCCTAGCCTGCAGGCCACCCTGAAGGCTGAAACTTTTCATGAGAAATAAGACTCTCCTTTCTAAATTTATGAAAATTGTCATTCTTAAATTGATATTATATTTGGAGACAGAGCCTTTAAGAAGGGAATTAGGTGAAATGAGGTCATGAGGGTGTGGCCCTAATCCAATAGGATTGGTTTGTTAGTCTGTTTTCATGCTGCTGATAAAGACATACCCAAGACTGTGTAATTTATAAAGAAAAAGAGGTTTAATGGACTCACAGTTCCATGTGACTGGGGAAGCCTCACAATCATGGCAGAAGGCAAAAGACATGTCTTATATGGTGACAGACAAGAGAGAATAACAGAACTTGTGCAGGGAAATCCCCCGTATAAAATCATCAGATCTCACAAGACATATTTACTATCACAAGAACCGTATAGGAAAGACCTGCCCCCATGATTCAGCCACCTCCCACCAGGTCCATCCCATGACAGATGGGAATAGTGGGAGCTACGATTCAAGATGAGATTTAGGTGGGGACATAGCCCAACTGTAACAACTGGTGTCCCTGTAAGAAGAAGAGATACTGGAACTCTCTCTCTTTCTCTCTGTGTAAACAGAGATGAAGCCATATGAGGATACAGAGAAAAGGCATTGTCTATAAGTTAGCAAGACAGGCCTCACCAGAAACCAACCCTAGTGCCACTTTGATCTTGGACTCCAGACTTTAGAACTATGAGAAGATAATTGTCTGCATTTTAAGCCAACTGGCCTGTGATATTTTATTATGGGTGCCTAAGCAGATGAATGCATCCTCTTTCTAATTTTATTTCTTATGCTTCCCCAAGGGAGCATAAGAAGTCTCCTTCTATATGCCCAGGATATGCCCACTCCTTATCTTTCTCCAGAGTCCTCTTATGATGGCTTTCCTCTCCACTACTGATGTAAAAATCAGTTGGTTTTCATGGCTCTGTTCAAATGGCATCTCTTCTGGGAAGCCTTCTGTAGTGGGTTGCATAAGATCTCTCCCAAATTCATGGCCCCCTGGAACCTTAGAATGTGACCTTATTTAAAAATAGGGCCTAAGGACCAATAACTTGTGTCTTTTTAAGAAAAGGAGATGACCCAGAGATGCAGAAAAGATGGCCATGTGAAGACAGAGGCAGAGATTGGAGTGATGCTGCCACAAGCCAAGGAATGCTGAAAGCTGGAATAGGCAAGAGTTATCTTTTAGAGCCTTCGGAGGGAGTGTGGCCCTGCTGACACTAATTTTGGACTTTTGGCCTCCAGAACTGTGAGAGAATAAATTCCTGTTGTTTTAAGCCTCCAAGTTTGTGGTAACTTGTTAAGGCAGCCCCAGAAAGCTAATAGGCCTTCTCTGATCCTTCCAGGGGAAAGTTCTCAAGGGACATTTTGCCTCTCACTGAGACTTTTCACCTTCTGTTATAGCTTATTTAAGTGCATCCCATTGGTTCACCAAGATTGTGATCCCTGGAGGGGAGAATCTTTGAGCCAACAAAGTACTCATCACATAATCTTAGATATTATAATGTTTGTAGTCCTTGAAAACGTCTTAAATAAATGAACAGCATGCTGGGCTGTCAGATTTCCTAAGGGAAATAATAACTTTTTCCCAGGACAAAAATTCACATTCCCTGCTACATACTTCTATGTAAATTAATTCAGAAGTAGACCTGCAGCCATGACATGTGCAGGTCTACTTCTGGATTAATTTACATAGAAGCATGTAGTGGGGAATGTGAATTTCCTATACAATTGATTTAGTGATTATTTATTGAAACTTTATGAGAGAAACATTATTGTGTAGTAGAAAGGGCACAAGACTGGGCATTTAAAACTCTGGAGTTGGGTTGGAGTCCGGGTCTTGCTGATTATTGGCTGTGATACCTTAGGTGAGGCACTTTCTGGCTCAGTATCAATATGAGCAAAATGAGGATAAAATGATCAGTGCTGCCTACTCCATGGGCATGTTAGGAAACTTGTATGAGGTAGGTTATAAGTGAGGGCTCTGGAAGCTACAAAGTCTCTAAGCTTCTGAGCTGGTTTGAATGTTATCTAGAGTGCCTTGTGGGGTCACAGTCATAGTCATAGAGCTGTAGGAGTTAGACCCATAAGGGAGCTTAGAGATCATATAGTGATATCACATGAGGAAACTGAGGCCAAAAGAAATTGTGACTCACTTATCTACTGTGAATCCAGTGGCACTGCAGTGGGAGCCTGGGTTCCACTTCACTAAGTTGAAATGTCATAGCAAGCAGGCAACTGGCAATGTTTCTTTCTTTGCCAAAACTAATCACAGTGAGCTCACCTGATGGAACAGATAGAACAAGTGCAGGAAGGACAATCCCCAGAAACACAATAAGAAACTCATTTCATAAGATGATTCTTTGCAGTTCATTTTGAAGAATGTCATAAAACATTTTAGCAATCCTGTTATGATAAGGGTATAACTTACAATGGCATTTATTCAAGGCTTAGGTTGTAGAATAATATTATGTCCTAGATATTTGACAGACAGGAGTGAATCTTTAAGGCAAATAGATGGGTGGAGATACCCAGGGAAGATACTGGTAAATCAGCAGCTCTCAATGGAATAGTAAACATCCATGGTGTGATGTAAGTGTCCATGATGTGAAGCAGAGATCGACAGCCTAGTTTCTAGACCTGAAACTGTTAAAATGTTGATTCTGGTACTACCAACCGCTTGCTGAGGAAGAAGAGGCTAAAATCCTGTTACAAGGCACTGTAGATGTGAGTGATCAGTTAACTTTAAAATGTCCCTTACTGTGAGCCAGACCACATAGTTGGATGCACGAAAGAGTGCTCTATTTGTTAAGGAAATAACAAATACAAACAAGAAAGCTGGAGGCTAACATTCTCAGATGGGAGCTCATTTCATTTTGTAGTAAAGAAAAACCACTGTGGAGAGGTTCTGTGATTGTGACAAGGAGTGTATTTCAAATTAAGGTTATGCTGTGCTAGATATATGAATAACTATGTCTTTAAATGACTTAACGGGACATTTTCGAGCAACTCAGCACTTGGCATATTTCATTTTGACAAGCAGGAGCAGGTGGGTGGCTCAGGCTTCTCAACCTTGAAGAGATGACCCCAAATGACTTTGTGTTTGCCTGGTAGCTGCAAGATAAAATAAGGGTTAATTAACTGTCTGGGGGAAGGTACATCCATTGCTCAGGTAAACGGGAGAGGATTGCGTGACAGACGAATAGAAAGAACCAGTGTCAGGAAAGCACACAGTGACACAGTGACATACGTGCTGGGAAGCATGCTGGCCTGGCATCCCTGGGGTCTAGTGGAAGTGGTTTCTGTTCAGCACAAAGGAATTAAACCCAACAGTCAATGGTGCTCACACAAGCATGCATACTTTTGCCACTCTCGGGTGAGAGGTCTTTCTGTTTTTCTACGCTTGGGTGAGGAACTGATCCTGCAGAAGCAATACACCTCCAGGCAGCCTTATGCCTTTTCTGAACTTTGAGAGGCCTTAAATGCTTTGAAAATAGGTATCTTTTCTGAAATTGTTTCAAATCGGGATCCTTTGACACTCTTTTTCACTTTTTCTACTGCTTCTATTTTCTTGATTATTGCCCCTCCCTCTTCTGCTTCCTCTAATCTCTGTCCCTGCCAGTCTGGGTAAAGTTTCTGGCACCTGACTTGTTTGCCAGGAAAAAGACAACTGCTGGCGAAGGAGAAAACCCTTTCCTGCATGCTTGGCTGCTTTCGGATCCAACGCTTCTAGCTGGGAGATGGGAAGCTGTGGGCTGCGCAGTGGGTCCTGTGGTCTTGGAAAGGGGACATCCAACCCTGTGTTCATCTTTGTAGAATCTGGGCAGGTTTGGGGGTCCTCATGAAAGATTTTGAAATTTTTGAAGTCTATACTCTGCCTGTTTTTCTAAAAAATTCTTTAGTAGGTGAATTATTTACTTAACATTGTGTATTTGAGAGAATATGATGATAGAGACAGAGCATGCTCTGTTGCATGGCTTCTTAGGAAGGAAACACTATGAACTGCCCTGCGGGAATGCAGGCAGACGCCGTCGTCAGCGAATGTTGGGAGGATCCATAATGTTGGATTGGAATAGAACGAGAGTGGGGTATTTGATTTTGCTTTCGTTTGTTTGGTCTAAAAATTCTATCACATTCTCTCATGTTCATATTTCTCCCTGTATTTATAACAGAACAGTTTTGCAGACCAGAAAAGAGATATACACAGTTGGCCCTCCATATCTCTGGGTTCTGCATCTGTGGATTAAACCAACTGCAGATCGAAACTATTCAGAAAAAAATTGTGATATGTGTAAGTCTTTGGGAGTTCATGCTGTATTAATAATTACTGTTAATTTTCCATTTCATAGATGTAGACAGAGTCTTGGAAATATATAAGATAGTAACAATGGAAGATGGTTATATATTGAAAGAAGGAAGAGAACAGCACAAGTTGAATCAGAATCACAATTTTTGTTGTTGTTGTTGCATTTTAGGTTTTGGGGTACATGTGAAGAACATGCAAGATTGTTGCATAGGTACACACGTGGCAGTGTGATTTGCTGCCCTACTCCCCTTCACCTGTATCTGGCATTTCTCCCCATGCTATCCCCGCTTCCCCAGAATCACAACTTTTTAAAGCAAATGTGGATGTGAACATATATTACTCTATAGTCATCCCTTAATGTCTAAGGGAGATTGGTTCCACGGCCCCCAAGAATACCAAAACCTGCAAATGCTCAAGTCCCTAATCTAAAAATGGTATAGTATTTGCATATAACCTATTCACATCCTCCTATATACTTTAAATCATCTTTAGATTGCTTATAATATCCAATACAATGTAAATGCTGTGTAAGTAGTTGTCACACTGTGTGGTTTAGGGAATAACAACAAGAAAAAATGTTATTTATATAGCATAAACTCCAAAAAGACTTACACATATGTTAATAGTCAGATTTAAAAATTGCTATGTCAGGTCTTTCAACCTTTAATTCCAGTTTTATTTTGCTTTTCTCACTCTCTCCACAAACACGAATATATGTAATATATATAATATTCTTCTAAATCATGATCATCTAATTGAGGTGGTGTTTGCCAGGCTTCTCCACTGTAAAGTTACTATTTTTCTCTTTGCAAATAGTAAAAAATTTGTGAGGAGAAGCTTTACAATTATGTAAACATCCTATTTGTCATCAAATTTTTGTGCAGTGGTTAGCATCCACTGATAATTTCCCAACTCCATCATGCCAAGAAATAAATGTAGAAGGAATGATGAATTTAGAAAATCAAAACTCTGTTTTTAGAAAAAGAATCTGCAACACCCCTTTACTATTCTGCATTTTATAGGTGATATAATCTATCTACACATAACTTCAACTGTAATATAAAGCAGAAACAAAAGGATAGTGATTTATAATAAAAATAATGTGTATTTCACTATGTAAATGCTTTGGCACTTCTATGCAAGAGGACATTGGGAGTCAGGTGTGTACCCCATGTAAAAAATGATGGTGCGGGGACAGCTACATGTGCAGAGGTGGCCTGCTGATGGCTCAGAGTCAGCCAGTGGTATTGTGTTGTAATGTGATTTTTGTAACCAATGAACAACTTTTGGTAAAATTTCAAACAAAGTGTACAAAATGTTCCTTCAATTTCCCCATATTCACAATCCCACAGAATTTGGTATACCTTAAAATAATGCAAAAATTATTTAAGTTTAAATCTAAGACATACATAAAATGTCTATAACTATAGATTTTTTATCTACATGGATGCTGGGCAGGACATTTGACAAATTGTATAGATTGACAAATGTACAGGGTGTGGATAATTCTTTGTGGTGTGGCACAAATCTGCTTATTTTAGGACATCTGATACCTCTGGTCTGACCCCACTAGATGTCTTTAGCATACTCTAATCATCCAGACAATAAAATAACTCTCCCAGATGTCCAAAATGTCCCCTGGAGGTGGTAATACTGGTTGAGAAGCGATGTTCTGAGCTGTCTCATCAGCACAGATTCCTGCCCACTGGTGCCCCTCCCCTGTGCCAACAACAGCAAAGACACAAAAAGCACAATATTGGTTTTCTCTCGGTGTTCCTGAATAATGTTCTAGTCCTTCACTTGTTTGCTTTAGCCCTCTCTATTGCATCTTGTAGGACTTGGGCATGAGAGACCTTTTAATTTCCATGGATACCTAATATGCTGATTTGAGGTTTAAGAGAACAATGTCAAATGGCCTGATTCACCATACTTACCCAACTTCATGAGGATGAATACGAAGATTAACATCTCCTTCAGTTAAGACTAGGAAGACAAGGGACATTTTCAAGGACTCAAACCAAGGCTCTAATTTTTCCGTATACTTCTCCCCTAACATTTGTAGATGTCTTTAACCTCCATCAAAGGTTTTGCTCCTTGGTATTCCTGAATTTAGATCAAAGGGCAGAAATGAGATCAGATAACAGGAAAGTCTGATTTTGAAAGGCCGTCTTGCCACACTGAAATAAGAAGTATTATAATAAGTGCTTGAGTGACCAGCAATGCAATTGTGGAGAACCAGCCTATTACTTGACCTTCTAAGTCATTAAGAATTTTTTGACCAAGAAGAGCCTGGCCTACCTGATTTACTAATCTATTCTAAACAATAGTAATGTGAACAGGTCAAAAGAATCTTAAGGAAGGAGAATTGTCTTTGAGCTGAGGGGTTTCTATTGACTGAGTTTGGACAGACATTAATAACTAAAATGTGGTACTTTCATGTGTCATCATTGGAGCAATCCTGGAGTCAATTTCTCCTGTGTTTCTCCATCTTTCTCTTTCTTTTGCTTTCTTAGGCCTCCCATCATTTTGCTTTCTTTAATGCTTTCATGTTCCAACATTTTAGAAATGATGAATCTGACTTCTGAGTTGAGCAAATGATTTCATTACAGTCATGCTTTAAAATCACATTTACAAATTCTCATAGGTCAGCAGCAGAGATACTGGAAACTGGGAGTGCCTACCAAGCACAGATGGGCTACATTAATTTTGCGGCTTTCTCTTTGTTCTTTCAGACTGTTTCATGAGGACTTTTACCATCTAGAATCTTTCTCAAGAGTATTCTGGGTGCTTTGACCTGGATCAGTTACTGCTTTGGCTTGTGGCAATGTGACAAACTGGCACAACAGGACAAATATGAGTTGATTATTTCAGCTGAATTTCCTGGGAGTTTCATTCACAATAAAGGAGAGGCAGAACAAGGAGAAAACTGGAACATGTGGGTCCTCTTTATCCCTTTGTTGTACCATCCATGCAGTGAGTGTTTACCAAATTCCCTTTATGCCTCGTAGCAGGAGGCCACAAGGAGAGTGACTGAGTAAGTTCCCATGGCTACCACAGGAGGCCGCCAGGTGGGACAAAGAATTCAGGGTGAGGAAGTAGATGGCCGGGGTCTCCCATTCTGTTGTTACTTCCTAGCAGTTAGCATGTCTGAACCTCAAACTCCTTATAAAAAT
This sequence comes from Sapajus apella, assembly GCF_009761245.1. Classification (NCBI taxonomy): domain Eukaryota; kingdom Metazoa; phylum Chordata; class Mammalia; order Primates; family Cebidae; genus Sapajus; species Sapajus apella. The sequence goes on along the minus strand of NW_022436943.1, from coordinate 24,723,480 downwards.
CCCAGTTTTGTCTACAGCCCAGTATGATTGTGAGAGTCAAGTGAAACAAGAAAACTCTAAGGATGAGTTTAAAAAAAAAACAAAACCCACAAGTGTTTACAATAGCACAAAGCAGCTTTTTTGAGACCACATAGATGGGAATTAAGTTTCAGGAGTCTGGGGTACAAGCCTGAAAGTACATCCACTCTGTGCCTCCCAGGGCAGCTGAGAGGGCTGCATGTTCTGGAGCAAACTCTTTGAATGAGGGCGGAGTAGGCAAGAGAACAAGTGAGCCATCCTATTGTTTCTTCAACCTCAAAATGTCAAAATTGAACTCATCACTTCTTGACCTTGGCTTTAGGCCACCACTTCCCCTTCGTGGCGCTCTCTGGCCCTAATACCCTAGCCTTTTGAAGTTAACAGCACGGAAGGCAACCGTGTCCACCCACAGTGTGATTCTTGGCTGCACTGTGACGAACAGACACTGGGCCAGAGTGGACGTGGCTGCGATGCCTTATGATTCTCCCCATTGTATGCTCAGAATTTATTTACTAAGCCTGCCAAGAACGGAGATTACTTAGAGAAAGTTTTCTCGTAAATAATTCAGAATGGCGTTGAACAAAGTCAAATGGCAAATGATTTAGGATTCAGTGATCCTAAATCAGCTCTGGTCTGGGCTCTCTACTTACTTTTTGTTTGGCTTTGGAAAAGTGACTTCACCTGTTTGCACCTCAGTTTCCTGATTTGAAAAAGGGGGTTAATAATTGTTGCTGCTATCAGGTTACAGGGCTGCTATGAGAGTCGGAGGGAAGGAGATATTTGGTGTGTCATCAACTGACAGCTCCCTATGGTACAAGGAACACAAAGTAGATTAGGGTTGATTCATTGTTAAAGAAAGGCAATCGGAAAGAAACTAGAATTTATTGAGATTTCTTATGAATCTGACCTCATGTTGCATATATAATTACATTCACTCTTCACAAGAATCCTGTAAAGTGGGTATTATTATCCTTATTTTTCTCAGAGAGATTAAGTAACTTGCCCAAGATTACACGCTGCCAGTTGACCTGGCTGGAATTCAAATCCAGGTCAGGCTGATTCTAAAACTCATTCTTTGTATGACATCTGCTGCCTCAATAGCAGAGCAAATTATATATATTTGTAGATATAATTTATATGTTTATATATATATATATATATATATATGTTTATATAATATATTCTTTTTTTTTTTTTTTGAGATGAGGTTCTTACTCTGTCACCCAGGCTGGAGTGTAGTGGTGTGATCTCGACTCACTGCAGCCTCTGCCTCCCAAGTAGCTGGGACTATAGGCTAAGACTGCAGGCTGCCACACATGGCTAATTTTTTTTTTTGTAGCGATGGGGTTTCGCTATGTAGACCAGGCCGGTCTCAAACTCCTGAGCTCAAGTGATCCGCAAACCTCAGCCTCCCACAGTGCTGGGATTACAGGCATGAGCCACCGTGCCCAGCCTAAAACAAATACTGTATATACTTTGACTCTAGGCAGTACATTAGTGATTTCTCTGCTTGTATGTACAGAGATAAAACAAAAAAGCAACCCCCCAAATTCAATATTTGTATCTTAATCCAAACAGGACTTCTATATTTGAGAAAGGAAAGTCCAGGCTAAATGCATGTCTCAGAGAGATTCAAAGCTGAAGGTTTTGCAGACAGCACACCTAAGTGGGTGTTTAATCCAGGAGTGTTAGGAGAAGAATGCCAATGGACAGGACTGCCATGAGATTCCATAGGGACAATAAACATCCATCATGATAGCCCGAAGCCAAAACACATGCCATCAGCAGGCAGCTGAATCCACAAATCCTGCTGCATCTGGCTGCTGGGAAGCATTTCACATCATCTTTGCCTGCCAGAGCTCAAACTCACTAGGTTTAAATGAAAACTACTGATAGGAAATGTAGAGAACTCATGAAGGAATGTGTTCAGTGGAAATTTTAGTGCAAAACTCTTAAGTGTTTTGTTTCTAAGGATCTATGAGAAGGCTTAAGAATCTAAAATCTGGGCATTTTAGATCTGCTTAGTACGGGGATAATTTGTGGCCTTAAGTTTAGAGTCACGTTTTAAAAACCGGCCCCTGGATTGCAGGAAAACAGAAAAACAATATAGCCATTTGGTATGACTTGTTATAAAACTTAGCTGGTGGTTTTTAAAAATAGTTCTAAACCAAATTAGCTCTGGGCACCTGCTGGAGCTTAGTATGTTTTCAGATAGACTTGTTTGCTGTCAGCCAAAAAAAAAAAAAAAAAAAAATCCAACCCAACAAAACCTTCCACCCACATGGTTTGTTATAAAACCTGACACTACTAGTGCTTTTCCAAGCCACTTTTCTTAGATCAAACCATTCAAATAAAAAAACATGGCATTTGACATCTTAAAAGAATGGAGCAAATTTAGATAATAGTTTCAGAAAATCAGGGGAAGAAAGGTAGGAAATGTTAGAAAATGTAGTGTATTAATCACTGTGTGAAAGCTTTTCTAATTCTTCATGTGACTTCCTTCCAACATGGATATTATAATATGACTGGAATGTTAGGATTTATGGTTTTGTAAGTTAAGCCCCTGAAACCATCTCTGTTACCACAATGTTTACCCAAGATGTGCACGGATATAGCTGTTTCAAGTGATTTGGACATTTTGTTTATGTGACAGAAGAGATATAAATAATATTTAAGTGAATAATGGCAACAATGACAGTAACCAAAATGGCAAAAATCGTTTTGTGGAGATGTTGTTTTTTAGGCAATATTGAAGGCTGTTCCTTGCTTATAGAGTATATTAAGACCTGGGTCAACATTAACAAATGAAAACCTCATTTCTGCAGTGTTCTGAGGGTGATTTAGGTTTCACAGACCTCATTTAAATTCCGATCTGTAGCAGTTCTCTGACTGCAGTTGGTAAAGAATCCTGTTTAATTATACATATGTTTTATATAGTAAAATGGCTTTAGAAAGCCTCTCTTACCATCACTAGTCTACATATCATTGAATAAAATACTACTGACTCACTAGTGATTCACCCTGCCTTCCTGAATAACTTTGAATAATTTAACTTCCTAACCACTGCAGGTTCTTGAAATCAAATTGGTATTTTAGAAGTTCTGATAGGAATAATTATATAATAATGGCAAGGATATTGATGACTACTATTGTTAGTACTACTTACTAAATGCCTGGTACTGAAATAGATACTTTATATGCATTTTTGATATACCTGATAACAGTCCTATAAAACAGTTATTATTAGCCCATTTTATAAATGGGGAAATAGGATCTTAGAGTTTGCACAGCTTGAAAAAATGGAAATATTGGAATCTGAATCCAAAACAGCCTGACTAAAAACAATTCAAGAAGAAAAAAAAAGGTTGAGTATCAGCGAGAAGGTAAAAGGAGACATTTTCTCCAGGAAGTGACACATAAAATGGCAAATATGCTTTGCTCCCCATTAGAGGGTTCTGAAATCCCAGATATAAATATGGTATAAAAACACTCTTATTAGCTCTAAATGAGGAGATGCAGGTCAAAACTTGCAGAAATTCTCTAGACACTCTTCTAAACAGGTGTGGTTTAAATTAATCCAGTCTAGCAGAGTAACAAAAGCTGCCTTATTTGTTGCTAAAAGGCCTGGTCAGATATAACCATTAAAGTGTATGAGTTCTCTATTGAGTAATCCACTTTTGCTGTGGAAATCTTAAAATAAACTCTTCTTTATGAACGTGAAGGCTCACTAATTCTCCTTTCACTAAACCTCAAACCCTGTAATTTTTACTAAGTACCCTAGAGTCTCAAAAATGCTAATACCAGAGCATTTTAGTCTGTCACAAAGATTTTGTTTTAAATAACCACTGGAAAAAAAAAGATCAGATTCAGCATTTCCTATAAGTAATTGAAATGAAACTGGATTTCCCAAGTAAAGAAAAGTGTTTTAGTGGAGTTAATCTTTGATTTGTCTTATTGACAGCAATTTTTAGTTAAGCTTTTGGCACTATTTATCTGCACTGTTTTTTAAGGTTATCAGATGGGATTGAAGCATACATGACATTGGTACTTATGTATTTAATTGTTTATCTCAGAGTGCAACCTGAAAAAATATTTACTGGCCTTGGACTTTCTTTCTTTCTTTTTTTTTAAAACAGGAGGGACTCAAGCTTTGTATGAGTCCTTGTACACTTCAGATGACCAAATCAGAACACTTGAAAAATGTGATCAGCTTCATTTGCCACCACTTATTTATACAGCTAATTCCTGTATTAAGAATTTGGATGCATCTCCCATTATTGCTTGTGTAGACTAAGTTAGCCCTTAATGAATTGGACTAGGGCTGAAAATAGTCCTATTATGATCTGTCTGAGGTTATGTAGGCTTGGCTAAAAATATCCTGCCACATCCTTATAGAAAATTTAAAAATGGTAAAGATGATATAAGTAAACAACTGAATAGCAATGCATTTATCTCATGATAAATGTAATCAGAAGACCTCTACTAGCTGAAGTCTTTCTTTACCATCTCCAAGCTAATATGAACTTTCTCTTTTAAATCTTGCCACCTAAAGCACTTAGGTCATATCTTTTTGTTATGCAAGACCATCTTTTAGAACATACTGTTTCTTTGTGCATATTACAAAATGGTGCCCTGCTGATTGGACCAATTACAAAAAGATATCCCTTGCTCTGGGTCTGGGCTAAGGTAGCTCTTTGCCAGCTCTTTGCAGATTGGATTTCAGCCCCACTTGTCTTTCCTTGTGTGTGGTGACCTGTTCTTATGCTCTACTTATAGTTTGTCCCTTATTACAGATATTTATATTTTATCATTTACTAATTTATTCACTTGACAAATGTTTAATTAGCACTCGTTACATACCAGGCATTCATTAAACTCTGGAGAATCCAGTAATTTGTAAATAAGACCTGGACCCTGCCCTCAAGGAACTCTTGTGTTAGTTGGGGGAGAAGGATACTGTCAATCAGTATTCCAGCAGCAAACAGATGGCACAGCCATAGGATAAGTCAAAGAGAATGTAATAAAGGGATTATTCACAGGACTGGGTGCAGGGAACTCACAAGGCATAGTGTAGGACTTAGGGGCTAGCAAGGCATGGTTAAAATGGTGGATGGGGGGAAGCAGTTACTGGAACCCAGAGAGTGAGAGTGCTGGCTGGAGAGGGTCCCTGGCTGGAGCTAAACTTAGGAGGAGGGTTACAGGCAGGGACTGGGGGACTCTGCAATGAGGCAGGTGGATGGAGGGAATAAACACCCCATCCTCACTTTACTGTCCTCTCATCTTCTCATTGTTTAAAGACGTTCTTCATTGGCTGAACTTGAGCAGAAGTCAGGAGACAAGGATGGTGATTGATATATTCTTTAGAGTTCAGCCTTCGGGGTGCAGAGAACAAATGTTAAGGAGGGTGGAGGAGGGTGGAGAGTGGGTCTGGAAGAGAAAACAGAAGATATCCAGCATGGTCCATTCCTCTTGCTCTCCTGTCCTTTACATAGCTAAAAGTTTGTGTTCCAACACAGGAAACACACAAAATCCCATCAGTTTCCACAGCGCTGATATCGATATTATCAATCTGGTCATACTCCCAGCTGAAAACTAATCAACAGTCACAGTCACCAGTGTTCTTCATGTAATAATCAACAGTCAACAATCACTAGTGTTCTTCATATAAAGTAATGAGGGTGTCAGGGATAAAACTTATTAATATAAAATTTAGCTGCTACCTTGTCTTCCTCTATAGCTCATCACAGGGCTTAATTGGTAATGACAGTTGTCTTGTCCAGCAGCCTTTTCCCTTGTTCCGTGCTCACATCCTCTCTGGCGCTATGGACTGAATGTTAATGCCCCACTCAAATTGAAACTCTACTGCAAATGCAGTGGTATTCAGTGGGATTTTTGGAAAGTAATTAAAATTAGATGAGGTCATGAGGGCAGACCTTCCTCAGTGGGATTAGTGACTTTATGAGTGATGAGAGAGCTTACTTCAGCTCCCTGCTTTCTGCCACCTGAAGATACAAGGAGAAATTGGAAGTCTGTCTGAAAGGGGGTCCTCACCTGATCTCAGACTTCAGCCTCCAAAACTATTGTTTTGTCCATTGTTTATAAGACACGCAGTTTATAGTATTCTGTTATAGCAGCTGAATTAAGAGTGCTTTACCTGGTGAGGTGACCCGAACCTTCATTCCTGTGAGACCCGAGTCCTTGGATTCTATTTTGAGTTGCTGTAGTTTTTCATTGAGCAGGAGTTATTGTGCATGTCTACTAAGGGGTACCCTAGTGAATCCCTGTGTTTCAAACATAGTCCTTCATGCTTCCATTATGTAGTAGCAATCTAGTTTCCTCCTGGTAATTCGGATCAATCACCCTGGCCAGTAGAATAACCTTCTTCCTCTGTCTGTTAATTCACAGCCATGAGAATATCAAAAAGGCAAGAGGGTAGCCTCAGAATTCATCTATTAATTCACAGTCATGAGAATTTCAAAAAGGCAAGAGGGCAGCCTCTGTTTCTTGGTAGAAGCTTACTTCCTTTGGCCATGAAGACATCTAAACCCAGTGAGCTCAAAGTCATGTTGACAGCAAACATTTTTTGGAGTTGGGGGAACAAGGTGGAAAATTCACTAGATATAATAGTGAGATGGAGTACTTCTGCCTTCTTGCTCTGGTTTCTGGACCCATGCATTCTAGCCCTGGAGGGGGCAGGATCACATAGTGGAAACTGGTTAAGACATGTACTATATCCTGTAGGACAGCACCCCAGTCTCCAGTGTGCAGTCCCCCAACTGGTACAGCAGCTGATCTTTCAGGATACCATTCTAGCTTACATCAAGACAGGAGGAGATCAATGAATGACCTGGATATGAGCTCATTGCCATTCTTCTTTTGCCTTAAAATATTTTCCTGGATGGAGAACTTGTGTAGGACATGAATGGCAAAAGTAAAGCTTTCTGCAACTCGATGTAAGAAAAGTACTTCAGGCAGCGAAGACAAGTCTGTACCCCAGAAAATAAGTCAAATATGTGAGGACAAATTTACACACTTCCTTTCATGGAGGAAGTCCACTGTAACTTATCTGCCTCCAGGTGATTTGCTGGGCCCCTAAGAAATTGTATTGTGTCGGGTTCAGTGTTGGCCTCTACTGTTGGTAGGTTGGCACTCAGCAGGTGTAGTAGCTAGGCACACCCTTCATCCCTGCTACCATGGCCTCCTTTTACATGCTTTTACATGGCCCATTCAGCAAACACTGAGGAGGCTGAGGAAGGAGGCTAAGTGAACTTAATCGGCCATTTTACCCACCTGATTGTTGAGAGCCTTCCCCAAAGCTATCTTTCTGGTGAATATTTTCATACTCAGTCCATTTGAATAATTCATCCACAAATCACTCCCCCACTCACCCTTGTTATCAGTTTTCCAATTTTGTTCTTGTCAAGTCCATGACCATCCAGCCAACACTGTTAGTCTATGCCTGTGAGTCAGTGTAGATCGACCGTTTTGCCTTTCTCATTAGATGGACAACCAGATGTATCTCCCAAAGTCCTGCCCAGGGGGAGGACCTACATTCTCCACTATCTTTCAGGGTTGGCCTGGGAGACATGCAGATTCATGTTACCAGACGCAGCCATTTTCTTCCCTTAGCTGGCCACAGGGAACTCCCTAGGACAGGACAGGAGAATTGAGGGAGAGAGAATGAAACACTGGAGCAGACACTGTGAAAATCTGAGCTTCCTGTTTGTGCTTTCCCAGCAAGCTCCAGTGCCTCTGTATTATGCTATTCATAACTTAGAGTGCACAATTGTGTGACTTGGTGGTTCAGATGCTTTATACTTTTAATACATTATTTTGTTTTGTTCTTTTTTTTTTTTTTTTTTTTTGAGATGGAGTCTTGCTCTGTCGCCCAGGCTGGAGTGCAGTGGCGCACTCTTAGCTCACTTGCAACCTCTGCCTCCTGGGTTCAAGCAATTCTCTGCCTAAGCCTCCCTAGTAGCTGGGATTATAGGCACCCGTCATCATGCCTGGCTAATATTTTTTGTAGTTTTAGTAGAGACGGGATTTCACCGTGTTGACCAGGATGGTCTCAATCTCTTGACCTCGTGATCCACCTACCTTGGCCTCCCAAAGTGCTGGGATTACAGGTGTGAGACACCTCACCCGGCCTGTACTTTTAATACATTATACTATATCCTGTAGGCTAGCAACTTTTAATACTTTAATATGATTCCTGAAAATATCAGTGTAATGACCACCATTTATGATCAAAACCCAGTTCATGGTAGGCAGCTCAGGTTACTTGATGCCTCATGTCTGGCAGTCAGTCCCTAACAGGACTTGGAAACAAGCCAGAAACTGCATTTCAAATGGAGAATCATTGTTGGCATAAGAGTGCATGACTTGCTGAAGTTTCATTTGCAGTGCCAATGGGAGATAACTCCTGAAAATTCTCTTACAGAAGAGATCATTCAATCAGGATGAGGTAGACAAGCCATGGAACAGCATCTACAAAACTTTTAAAAAATTAAAATCACAGCTGGGTGTGGTGGTTCATGCCTGTAATCCTAGCACTTTGGAAGGCCAAGGTGGGCGGATCACCTGAGGTCAGGAGTTCGAGACTGGTCTGGCCAATGTGGTGAAACTCCGCCTCTACTAAAAATCCAAAAACTAGTTGGCCGTGGTGGCTCATCCCTGTAGTCCCAGCTACTTGGGAGGCTGAGGCAGAAGAATGGGTCGAACCCGTGAGGTGGAGGTTGCAGTGAGCTGAGATCACGCCACTGTACTCCAGCCTGGGCAACAGAGCGGGGTTCTCTCTTTCAAAAAAAAAAAAGTAAAATCTTGAATGTTAAAGTCATTTGATATTACTGGGTCATGAGGAGGCACACTTGGGGTCCTAATCACAGGGGACCTCAAACCTTGTAGAGAAAGTTACTGAATTCCTAGGCAGAGGAATTGTCTTCTCTCTTTAAATAAAAGAGGTAAGACAGATCTGGTCTTCTGGTGCCTTTCACAGCCTCTTATAATGGCAGATTATAAACACTTTTTGTTTCAGAATTTTAATTGGAAATGTTATGTATTGTGTTATCATAGTAGGTTCACAGCATTTTTCTACTAGGCTTCTAAATTACTAAAATTTTTTTTTTTTTTTTTTTTTAAAAATCAGGAATCCTCCTCAGATTTCACATGTGACTTGTTTAGAGCCTCTTCTCTCTCTCTCTCTCTGTCTCTCTGGTACAGTGTAGAGTTCATGTAAGGAGATTGCATGGGGGCCCCTAAATGAAAATTGGCTTCTAGTCTGCTATTTTATTCTCATTATTCAAATTTCTAACCTATTTGGGTTCTTTGCCAAGTAACTTCCTAAGAAAAAAGGTTTCATCTCCTCACTTCTATGAGTAAGATACTAATGCAAATATATCCCATCTGTTAACCTTTTTGTATTCCCTTTGTGGTACATATAAAAGTATCTTGCCTAAACTATATAAAATATTCTACAGATAATGAGCCTTGTGTTTTTGTTAAGTGCATGGCCATTTTTTTTTTTTTTTTTTTGAGACGGAGTCTCACTCAGTCACCTAGGCTGCAGTGCAGTGGTGCAATCATGGCTCACTGCAACCTCCTCTTTGGGGCTTCAAGCAATTCTTCTGTCTCATCCTCCTGAGTACCTGGGACTATAGGCGTGCACCACCATGCCTGGCTAATTTTGCATTTTTAGTAGAGATAGGGTTTCTCCATGTTGGCCAGGCTGGTCTCGAATGCCTGACCTCATGATCCACTCATTTTGGCCTCCCAAAGTGATGAGATTACAGGTGGGAGCCACTGTACCTGGTTGCATGGCATCTTTAAAACATGAGTGAATCAATTGCTAAAATATTTATTGTTTTTTTTTCTTTTTTTTATTGCATTTTAGGTTTTGGGGTATATGTGGAGAACATGCAAGATTGTTGCATAGGTATACATGTGGCAGTATGATTTGCTGCCTTCCTCCCCCTCACCTATATCTGGCATTTCTCCCCATGCCATCCCTGCCCCCAACTCCTCACCCTCCACTGTCCCTCCCCTATTTCCCTCCAACAGACCCCAGTGTGTAGTGCCCCCCTCCCTGTGTCCATGTGTTCTCATTGTTCAACACCCGCCTATGAGTGAGAACATGCGGTGTTTGATTTTCTGCTCCTGTGTCAGTTTGCTGAGAATGATGGCTTCCAGGTTCATCCGTGTCCCTACAAAGGACACGAACTCATTGTTTTTGATGGCTGCGTAATATTCCATGGTGTATATGTGCCACATTTTCCCTGTCCAGTCTATCATCGATGGGTATTTGGGTTGGTTCCAGGTCTTTGCTATTGTAAACTGTGCTGCAATGAACATTCGTGTGCATGTGTCCTCATAGAACGATTTATAATCCTTTGGATATCTACCCAGTAATGGGATTGCTGGGTCAAACGGAATTTCTATTTGTAGGTCCTTGAGGAATCACCACACTGTCTTCCACAATGGTTGAAATAATTTACACTCCCAGCAACAGTGTAAAAGTGTTCCTATTTCTCCACATCCTCTCCAGCATCTGTTGTCTCCAGATTTTTTAATGATCGCCATTCTAACTGGCGTGAGATGGTATCTCAATGTAGTTTTGATTTGCATTTCTCTAATGACCAGTGATGATGAGCATTTTTTCATATGATGTTGGCCTCATGTATGTCTTCTTTTGTAAAGTGTTTGTTCATATCCTTTGCCCACTTTTGAATGGACTTGTTAGTTTTTCTCTTGTAAATCTGTTTTAGTTCTTTGTAAATTCTGGATATCAGCCCTTTGTCAGATGGGTAAACTGCAAAATTTTTTTCCCATTCTGTTGGTTGCCGATTCACTCTAATGACTGTTTCTTTCTCTGTGCAGAAGGTGTGGAGTTTGATTAGGTCCCATTTGTCTATTTTGGCTTTTGTTGCCAATGCTTTTGGTGTTTTGGTCATGAAGTCCTTGCTTATGCCTATGTCCTGAATGGTTTTGCCTAGATTTTCTTCTAGGGTTTTTATGGTGTTGGGTCTTATGTTTAAGCCTTTCATCCATCTGGAGTTAATTTTAGTGTAAGGCATCAGGAAGGGGTCCCTTATTCTCTCTTTTCTTTTTTATTAATGTGGCTAGTGGTCTGTCTATTTTGTTGATCTTTTCGAAAAACCAGCTCCTGGATTTATTGATTTTTTTGAAGAGTTTTTTGTATCTCTGTCTCCTTCAGTTCTGCTCTGATCTTAGTTATTTCCTATCTTCTGCTAGGTTTTGAGTTTTTTTGATCTTGCTCCTCTAGCTCTTTCAATTTTGATGATAGGGTGTCAATTTTAGATCTCTCCTTTCTTCTCATGTGGGCACTCATTGCTATATATTTTCCTCTAGAGACTGCTTTAAATGTGTCCCAGAGATTCTGGTATGTTGTGTCTTCATTATCATTGGTTTGGAAGAACGTCTTTATTTCTGCCTTCATTTCATTGTTTATCCAGTCAACATTCAAGAGGAAGTTGTTCAGTTTCCATGAGGCTGTGCGGTTCTGAGTTAGCTTCTGAATTCTGAGTTCTTCCTTGATTGCACTGTGGTCTGAGAGACTGTTGTGATTTCCGTTCTTTTGCATTTGCTGAGGAGTGATTTGCTTCCAATTATGTGGTCAATTTTAGAGTAGGTGTGATGTGGTGCTGAGAAGAATGTATATTCTGTGGATTTGGGGTGGAGAGTTCTGTAAATGTCTATTATGTTTGCTTGGTCTAGGTCTGAGTTCAAGTCCTGGATATCCTTGTTAATTTTCTGTCTGGTTGATCTGTCTAATATTGACAATGGGGTGTCAAAGTCTCCCACTATTATTGTGTGGGTGTCTAAGTCTCTTTACAAGTCATTAAGAACTTGCCTTATGTATCTGGGTGCTCCTGTATTGGGTGTGTATATATATTTAGGATCGTTAGCTCTTCTTGTTGCATTGATCCTTTTACCATTATGTAGTGTCCTTCTTTGTCTCTTATGATCTTTGTTGCTTTAAAGTCTATTTTATCAGAGACGAGAATTGCAACTCCTGCCTTTTTTTTGCTCTCCATTTGCTTGGTAAATCTTCCTCCATCCCTTTACTTTGAGCCTTTGTGTATCCTTGCATGTGAGAATGGTTTCCTGGATACAGCACACTGATGGGTTTTGTCTTTTTATCCAATTTGCCAGTCTGTGTCTTTTGATTGGGGCATTTAGTCCATTTACATTTAGGGTTAATATTGTTATGTGTGAGTTTGATACTGCCATTTTGATGCTAGCTGGCTGTTTTGCCCATTAGTTGATATAGATTCTTCATTGTGTTGATGCTCTTTACCATTTGGTTTATTTTTGGAGTGGCTGGTACTGGTTGTTCCTTTATATGTGCAGAGACTCTTTCAGGAGCTCCTGTAAAGCAGGCCTGGTGGTGATGAAATCTCTGAGTACTTGCTTGTTCGCAAAGGATTTTATTTTTCCTTCACTTATGAAGCTTAGTTTGGCTGGATATGTAATTCTGGGTTGAAAGTTCTTATCTTTAAGGATGTTGAATATTGGCCCCCACTCTCCTCTGGCTTGCAGGGTTTCTGCTGAGAGATCTGCTATGAGTCTAGTGGGCTTCCCTTTGTGTGTAACCCGACCTTTCTCTCTGGCTGCCCTTAGCATTTTCTCCTTCATTTCAACCCTGGTGAATATGTCAGTTATGTGCCTTGGAGTTGCTCTTCTTGAGGAATATCTTTGTGGTGTTCTCTGTATTTCCTGGACTTGAATATTGGCCTGCCTTGCTAGGTTGGGGAAGTTTTTCTGGATAATATCCTGAAGAGTATTTTCCAGCTTGGATTAATTCTCTTCATCACATTCAGGTACACCTATCAACCGTAGATTAGGTCTTTTCACATAGTCCCACATTTCTTGGAGACTTTATTCATTTCTTTTTACCCCTTTTTCTCTAATCTTGCCTTCTTGTTTTATTTCATTGAGTTGATCTTTGACCTCTGATGTCCTTTCTTCTGCTTGGTCAATTCGGCTGTTGAAACTTGTGCATGCTTCGCGAAGTTCTCGTGTTGTGTTTTTCAGCTCCATCAATTCACTTATATTCCTCTCTAATTTGTCCATTCTTGTTAGCATTTCATCAAATCTTTTTTCAAGGTGCTTAGTTTCTTTGCATTGGGTTAGAACATGTTCTTTTAGCTCACGGAAGTTCCTTATCACCCACCTTCTGAAGTCTGATTCTGTCATTTCATCACATTCATTCTCCATCCAGCCTGTTCCCTTGCTGGTGAGAAGTTGTGAACCCTTGTAGGAGGAGAGGTGCTCTTGTTTCGGGTGTTTTCATCCTTTTTGCGCTGGTTTCTTCCTATCTTTGTGGATTTATCCACCTGTCGTCTTTGTAGTTGCTGACTTTCAGATTGGGTCTCTAAGTGGACGTCCAATTTGTTGATAATGAAGTTATTTCTGTTTCTTAATTTTCCTTCTAACAGTCTGGCCCCTCTGCTGTAGGGCTGCTGAGATCCACTCCAGGCCCTGCTTGCCTGGGGATCACCTGCAGCAGCTGCAGAACAGTAACGGTTGCTACCAGTTTCTTTTTCTGCTGTCTTTGTCCCAGAAGGATACCCGCTAAGTGTCAGTCTGATCTCTCCTTTATGAGGTGACTCTTTGGATATACAGGGGTCAGGGAGCTGCTTGAGGAGACAGTCTGTCCTTTACATGAGCTCAAGTGCTTAGTTGTGAGCTCCGTTTTTCATTCAGGGCTGCTGGGCATGTACGTTTAGGTCTGCTGCAGTAGAACTCATAAACACCTTTTTTTTTTTTCCCCAGGTGCTCTGTCCCAGGGAGTTAGGGCTTTATTTATGAGTTTCCGTTGTGCTGCTGCCTTTTTTTTTTTTTTTCAGGGCTGCCCTGCACAGCAAGGAGGTAGTCTAGTCACTGTCTGCCTGCAGAGGCTTTGCTGAGCTGCTATGGGCTCCACCCAGCTGTCATGTGAACTTCCCTGCTGTCCTGTTTATATGGGTGTAGTTAGAACTGTTTCAGCATTGGTGGCCTGCCTCTGTAATGGTGGACTCTCCCTGTAATAGCAGGCTGCCTCGGCAACGGCAGGTTGCCTCAGCAATGGCGGACTACCTCTGAATTGGTGGAGTGCCTCGACAATGGTGGACGCCCCTCCCCCACAGAGCTGGACCGTCCCGGGTTCAGCTGTGCTTGCTGTGAAACTCTCAATCCAAAGAGTTTCTGATTGCTGTTCTTTTGTGGGGGTGGGACCAGCCGAGCCTGATCACCTGGCTCCCTGCCGCAGAGCCTTTTGTTTTTTAGTTGAACGACTCTATCCCAGGTGTTCCAGTCGCCTGTTGAGAAGGTGCTGGGGTTTATATGATTTCCCCTACGGCGACTCACTGCGCTGGCTTAAACAGTGGCACTGAGATTCGTGGGGCTTTTTTTGTTAGTTTTTGCCTGGGAATCTCCTGGCCTGGCTCCCTGTTTCAGACCCTTTTTTAGTCAGATGAATGGGTGACTACGCCTTCCCGGGCTCCAATCGCCAGCTCAAAGGGCACCCGGACCAGTGTATTTTGTATGGAGAACTGCCGTGCTGGGGCGCCGCAAAGCAGCTGCGTGGGCCAAAACAGCTGCGGGGACTGACCTGGCTGCGCCAGCCAAAACAGTCTCGCTGGCAACCTGTGGGGCTCCTCTGCCTGGGGAATCTCCTGGTCTGTGGGCAATAAAAATTCGTCTGGAAATGCAGCGTCCACTCCCCCTCTGTGCTTTCACTGGGAGCTGCAACCCTGAGCTGTTCCTAAATGGCCATCATGGATCTCCTCCTATTTATAGTTTAATCAATATACACAATCTTGAAGAATGATCAGAGTGACAGTAACAGATACCTATATCTTTGAAATATCTTGAGAAATGCATTACCTTACTTAGAGAAATACCATCAGTTCTGAAACATCGCTCCAATATTTAGAAATTAAAATGTTTGTTATTCTGTGACAGGAGTAGGGCATACCACCACCAAAAAGTGCCATCTGGGCCAGGATCCTGGGAGAGAAGGGACTGGAGAACAAATGGCAGATCAAAAGTTTGGATTAGAAACTCATGTAGTGTTTAGAGCAGGTCTGAGCATGGTGTGCCTTTGATTTCAGAGACTACTCCGTGCCTGGATGAGTTTTGTGGACTGTGGAACACAATAGTAACTGGCCCTAGGGACATGCAGAGGAACACTGGGTTATGAGAAGAGAAAGTAAAGATGATTAAGTTTGCAAAGGAAGCGTGAAGGAGACATTGAACAGTACAACAGGATTTGAGCGTCTTTCAGCAAGCAGTCCGAGAAAACGCAGTTGCTGTTTAACCATTGAGCAGAGCTTCACATTTTGTTTGATTTGGATTGAGTTCCTTGAGGGTTAAAAGTTGGTTATATCATCTGTCAATAAGAGAGAAGTGGAGATTCAATTATTTTGTCAATCAACCATATTTTATCCCTTTACCCTCTAAAGAATCACCTGGTTCTAAAATGCAAAGATGTTCAGCCCTGCTAAGTTTGTCTAAACTTTAGTACTATTTCTGAAAAAAAAAAAAATCAGTATAATGACCACCATTTTATGTTCTAAACAAAATGTTAGTTTAAAAATTTCACTATAAACATAAATCAGAATTTCCTTCCTTCTTCCCTTCCCTTCCCTTCTTCCTTCCCTTCCTTTCTTCCTTCTCTTCCCTTGTTCCTTCTCTTCCCTTCTTCCTTCCCTTCCCTTTTTCCTTCCCTTTCCTTTCCTTCTTTTTTTTGTTACAGGGTCTCCCGCTGTCACCCAGGCTGAAGTACAGTGGTACAGTCTTGGCTCACTGCAACCTCCACCTTCCATGCTCAAGTGATCCTCCCACCTCAGTACCTCTGCCTCTGTGACAATCCCCAGTAGCAGGGGCCATGGGTGCCTATGTTTTTTGTAGAGATGGGGTTTCACCATGATGCCCAGGCTGGTCTCAAACTCCTGGACTCAAGAGAACCACCTGCCTTGGCCTCCCAAAGTGTTGGGATTATAGGTGTGAGACACTGCACCAGAACTAAATCAGAATTTCTGTTTTCAAAACTAAGATAGTGATCAAATGTACATTTTGTGGGATAGTGGTTGAATATGTATCATTTTCTTTAGGCATCATCTAGAAATATTTGGTTAGCCTATAATTACAGATGGCCTTAATAGGTCCTATGCAAAGAAATAGCCACAGAGTCAGTCCATATATCTAGTGTCTTATAAAACCACCAGCCTGACATAAATACTTAGTTACAGGATAGGAAGGGAAAGCAAAGAAGAATAATCTCAAATCAAGGTGGCTATCTTTAGTATCCTTGTCAAAGGCAACAACAGAATCCATCACTGTCATTTATGCCATTGCACTGATTTTATTTTTATTTTACTAAATAGAATGGCAATTTTTGTTACTGTATCAATTCTCTCTCTATTTTTAACTTTTAAATTGTTTTCCAAAGGTATGCTTGGAGCTCTGTGGAGCTGCATATAGCTATAACTAAATAAAAAACTTAGTTTTACATTAAGGTGTTTACAAGTCCTCTTGGAAATTTTCAGGATGGAAAGCAAGCTTAAACTGCAGGGTGAAAATTGGGAGTTCCTTTGAGCAAGAATGAGCAAAAGGAATGTGACCGTTACTTGTAGCTTCCATATACTGAAAATAAATATTTTTTGAAGTTTTTTTTTAAACTTCTTGAACAACTCCAGTGTCTCTAAGAGTTTTTGGAATAGGCAGTTAGAATGTTCCTGATGTGTTGTTTGTGGCAGGATTTGCTAAAGATTGCTTCATTGCACTTCTATCCAACAATGGCAGTGTATGCTGGAATACACACTCTATAGCCCAAATCTCCAGGAAAGTACATCTTCCTTTGTTGCCTGGATTAAAGAAATGTTTTTGAGTTCATTTCATCTTTCCAGCAATTTATGATTTTTTTTCTTTTGAGACAGAGTCTCACTCTGTCACCTTGGCTGGAGTGTAATAGCACCATCTCGGCTCACTGCAACCTTGGTCTCCGGGGTTCAAACAATTCTCGTGTCTCAGCCTCC
Organism: Sapajus apella; assembly: GCF_009761245.1. Classification (NCBI taxonomy): domain Eukaryota; kingdom Metazoa; phylum Chordata; class Mammalia; order Primates; family Cebidae; genus Sapajus; species Sapajus apella. Next base: position 24,706,426 of record NW_022436943.1, on the reverse strand, counting down.
CAAGTAGCTGGGATTGCAAGCATCTGCCACCATGCCTGGGTAATTTCTTGTATTTTTAGTAGAGATGGGGTTTCACCATCTTGGCCAGGCTGGTCTCAAACTCCTGACCTCAGGTGATCCACCTGCCTTGGCCTTGCAAAATGCTGGGATTACAGGCATGAATCACCATGCCTGGCCTTCTTTTTAGCAATTTAGATGCCAAATATTTAATATCTGAGTCAGTGAGTAATTAAGAAACCAAAATTTAAATCTCCCAAGATTTCTAATTGAATTTTTCACAAGTAAAGAATAATACATTCATCTTTGAGGCAAATTCAACCAAAGTGTCTGGAGCTTATTGATACTTAAAATTATATTTATAGATGGCAAAAAGACAAATTTTAGATCATTTGCCTCCTGGAGCTTATGAAATAATGGCTGTGTTCTTGAACTGGGAAAGGATCCTTCAGGCCCATGAATGTTTAAGGTAACTCTGAACGTGCCTGTAGATGCTAATACTGGTGAAAATTTTCTGTTTCTTTGGACCTATTTTTACAGAGCAATAAATGCAACTTTTAAAGAGTTTATAGTTGAATGCTCTGTGTGTAAGTTGACAGTAGATTACTGTCAATTATTTGCTATTGGACTTTACCAGAGACCTAGAGAAGTTAAAAAAAGTAAAACCATTTAAAACTTTTTATGAGACTTTATTTACCTTTTATGTTTACATTAATCATGTATGTATATGGTATGACCCATATTCTCAGAATTAACTTAAAAAAATGAAATTATTCTATGGAATTCTGTCTCCAGAGGAGTTAGAAACCTTTCTGGGTATGCTATCATCGCCTATTTTATTTTATTCTCCTTGAAAATTTATATCCATGCTGTAAAGAAATGAATTTCTTATTAAAGATTTGATCTGTTAAATATAGCAAACGTAGCTCGTAAATAATAAATTGATATTTCTTTATTTTCATTGCTGCAATTAGCAAGGTCTTATACATATTAATTGATTAACTGATGCAATTCCAGAAATTCTTTTTTTTTTTTTTTTTTTGAGATGGTCTTGCTCTGCCACCCAGGCTGGAGCGCAGTGGTGCAGTGGCATGATCATGGCTTATTACAGCCTTGACTCTGAGCTCAAGCCATCTTCCCACTTCATCCTCCTGAGTAGCTGAGACTGCAGACATGTGCCACTATATCTGGCTAATTAACAAAAAAAATTTTGTTGTTGTTGTTGAGATGGAGTCTCACATTGTTGCCCAGGCTAGTCTGGAACTCCTAGGCTGAAGCAGTCCTCCCAACTTGACCTCCCAAAAGTGCTCGGACTATAGGCATGACCCACTGGCCAGAAATTCTTAAATCAATAAATTGATGATTAATCCATTAATATCAATTAATGATTAATTAATCTGGAATTGAATAAGTTAAATACACTATAGTTCAGCCTAAGATGGGCCACAATTTAGCCATGGAAAATGATGTTCTAGAGGATTCTTAAGGATATGGGAACAAGAAACAGGCTCTAGTACTAAGTGAAAAGTTTAGATTACTTTATGGCACTTTATATTCTTAATTTTGTAAAAACAAATGAATGCATATGTATCTTAGAAAGAATAAAATAATATAAAGAATTGTTCCAGCTTGTTAAAAATATTTTCTCTGGCTTTCACATTTTCTTTTCTTTTCTCCCTCCTTCCCTCCTCCCCTCCTCCCCTCCTCCTCTCCCTCCCTCCCTCCCTCCCCCCCCCCCCCCCCCCCCCTTCCTCTTCCCTCCTCTCCTCTCTTCTTCCTCCCTCCCCTCCTTCCT
>NW_022436943.1:24651338-24704534 GCF_009761245.1 Sapajus apella | reverse complement strand
TTTGAGACAGGGTCTCACTCTGTCACCCAGGCTGGAGTGCAGTAGCATGATCTTAGCCCACTACAACCTTGAACTCCTGGGCTCAAGCAGTCTTCCTGCCTCAGCTTCCTAAATAGCTGAGACTACGGGCATGTGCCACTACATATGGCTAATTTTTTACTTTTTTGTGGAGATGAGGATTCACCATGTTAACCATTCTGGTCTCAAACTTCTGGCCTCAAGCAGTCCTCCTGCTTTGGCCTCCCAAAGTGCTGGGATTACATGCATAATGCACCGTGCCTGGCCTAAATTTTCTATAATGCATCTGTTTTTCCCCACCTTTTCTGTTAGAAATTTTTTAAAATTTCTTTTTTGTAGAGACAGGGTCTTGCTATCTTGCCCAGGCTGGTCTCTGACTCCTGAGCTCAACTGATCTACCTGCCTTGGCCTCACAAAGTGCTGGTATTACAGGTGTGACCCCTGCACCTAACCAGAATTTGTTGTTTAATTATAGAAGTATTTTATACACAAGAGTAGAGAAAACACTATAATGATTCCCCATGTATTCATCATGTGGCTTCAACAATTACCAATACTTACCAATTTAAAAAAAACTGTTTTCCAATTTTTTGAAATGTTTAAAAATAAATTCCTGACAGTATATATTTTTTTAATACAAAACCATCTTTCTTGCTTATCATTCCTTTTTTTAAAAATAACATTATCATTGGGTATAAAATTCTGCATTCACAGTTTTTTCTTTTAGTTCTTTAAGGATGGCTCTGCACTGTCTTTTTCTGATGAAAAGTCTGCTATACTTTTTATCTTTGTTTCTCTGTAATTATAATTTCTTTTTTCTTTGGCTACATTCAAGATTTTCTCTTACCCCTTTGGTGTCAGCGCTTGTCGGTGACTTGTTTAGATGTGGGTGCATGTATGTTTGTGGATGTGTGGATTTAGGTGCAGGTCCCTCCTGAAGTGCCTATCTGTAGGGGGCTCCGCTCACCTGTAGGGGGCTCTCTTTGGTCTCTTGCCTTGCCTCTAATCTTTTTTATGAGCTCTTAGTAAAGACCCATGGAGAAGCGCTTGGGAGTGTTGCAAAATTCCCTTGTGTCTTGGGGCTGAGCTATTCTAAAATGTTACACTAGCCCATGTGTGGCCTTTAAGAATTCATTAAAGGTTTAGCTGTTTTTTTTTTTTTTTTCCCCTCATCTGTTTTGATGGTCCCTTTTATCACCTCTGCTTGACCGGACGTGAGGCAGTTAATGCATACTGTCTTTCCTTGGAGGGGCTTGTCTCTCTTTAGCATTTGGTTAACTTGGTTGTCTTGTGTTTTCAGTTTGCTGACACACTTAAGAAAGTTATTATTTTGTAGATTTAATGGATTTCTCTTACTATTAGAATAGTAGTGATGTTCTTTGCCCCTTACTAAATCTTAAGTGGGGCAGAAATCTGTTTACGCAGATTGCGCTGCATAACGTTTCCATCAACAATGGATCGCATATATGATTGTGGTCCCATAAGATTATCTCAACATAGAAGAGATACCATATTTTTACTGAACTTTTTCTATGTTTAGATATGTTTAGACACACAAATACTTACTATTGTGTTACAATTGCCTACAGTATTCAGTGCCGTAACATGCTGTACAGGTTTGCAGCCTAGGTTCAAGGTAGGCTGTACCATCTAGGTTTGTGTAAGTACACTCTTTGATGTTGGCACAAGGAAAAATAGAGCTTAACAATGCATTTCTCAGAACGTATCCCCATTGTTAAGTGACGCATGACCATATTTCTAATCAGTACTCTGGATTTCTGCCCTTAGTTTTTCCTTCTAGCTCAGTAAATGGCACCATTACCCACCCAGTCCTTCAAGCCAGATGGCCAAGAGTTTCCTTGATTTCTTTCTTTTATCTGAGCCTCTCCCCCAACCCCTACCATATTCAGTCTCAAGTCATATTAACTCTACTTTCAAAACATATCCAAAATGTGTCTATTTTCTTTTCTCATTGCTGCTACCTCCCGAGTTGAGCCATTATCATGTCATACCTGGGCTACTGCTGTGGCCTTCTAACTGGTTTCCCTCTTCCTTCTTGCTTTACCCCATATTGCCCAGCAGCAAGAGTGAACTCTAAGATATGTAAGTTCAATTATGTTAGTTCTCTGCTTAAAATCTCTTTTTCTGAGACAGAGTCTCACTCTATCATCCAAGCTGGAGTGCAGCAGCATGATCTCGGCTCACTGCAACCTCCACCTCCTGGGTTCAAGTGATTCTTCAGCCTCAGCCTCATGAGTAGCTGGGACTACAGGTGTGTGCCACCACTCCCAGCTACTTTTTGTATTTTTAGTAGAGACGGGGTTTTGCCATGTTGGCCAGGCTGGTCTTGAACTCCTGACCTCAGGTGATCCACCTGCCTCAGCCTCCTAAAGTGCTAGGATTACAGGCGAAATCCACTGTGTCCAGCCGTCTGCTTAAAATCCTCTAATAATGTCCTAGCCCACTAAGAACAAAACCCAGACTCCTTACTTTCATGTACAAAACTCCACACAAAGTGTGGTACGTGCCCACCTTGTTGAACACATCTGCCACTCTCCTCCCTCCCTGCTGTACTTGGACTTCTTTTCAATTCCTGAAACACATCAAGCTCATTTTTGCTCAGGGACTTTGTGTGAACCACTAGCCTTCTGTTTAGAAGGTTCTTGCCTCTGATTTGAATGTCCAGCTTTCTTTTTAAAAATTCAAACATTGGCTGAAGTGATCTGCCCCTACCTCCTACTGTTTTTGACTATTTTATAAAAAATGCCACTTAGTCTCTTGTTTTTCTGTCACCCTATATTCAGTCTTTGCACAGCACTGGCCACTCTCTGAGATTTTTCATGTTTATTTATTTATTGGTTTTTCTGTGTATTGTTAGCAGCACTGCCTTAAACCTGGCAGGAGGTGCCCTTACTCCTGGCCCTTTGCTTTGAGGATTACACTCTGACCCATTCCACACATCCAGGGATCCACCAAAGCAAAAAGACATGTCTCCCTGGAGCCTGCACTACCTTTTCCCAAGTTATAGACCATGGTAAGGGAAACTGATGGGCCAGAATTCCCTGTGCAGATTGTCCTCAGCTAGCTTCTAGGACCTGTATGGACCTCATTTCTTGTTCTGTCTTCCCAGGAGTGGACTGTGCTCTCAGTGTTTATAGTTCAAGGCCGGAGGGAGGGCCAGTCAAGAGGTGTTTGCAGGAAATGTCAATAGGACTTGGATACACAATCTGGGGAGTCCACACATGTGTACTCAAGGCCACTTGTGATGTGGCCAGAACTTGGGGTGAAAGAAAAAGGGGGTATCAACTAAGGGCTGGATTTCTACGATTGAAAAATTGAAGAATTCTGAATTTGAACCTAGCCTGCTTAGTGAAGGAGTGGCTATCAAAGCAGGAGGCCAGAATATATTTCATCAAACAATTTGTCAGTTGTTAACATTGGTTTGAATTATGATTTTTAATCATTTGGACATAAAGAATGGTGGCTTGCATTTGTATTCTTGCCCTGAGTTCTCTAAATGTAAGGGACAGAAGTGAATGTCTGTATCCCACTGAATTCCGTAAGAGCTGGGTCTTGTCAGTCTTGCTCATTGCTACCTCCCCCAAGCCTAGAAGAGGGCCTGCACATTTCAAGTGTGCAATAGCTATTTGTTGAATGAAAAATGAAACTTCGTTCCATGTTTCTTCTCTCTTGAAAAGAGTTTCATTTCTTGAACTTTGTTATGTTGGAGATTAATGTTGTTATTTTTGCTTTATTTATGTTAACATTTGCTTTGTCTGTCTTTTTCTGTCTCTTTATTTTCAAACCTGAGACATGTTATTTTAGGGCCCTTTACTATCAGCAGCACTTTACTAGATTAAAAAAAAGTTCTCTACCTTTTAATAGACCATTTTACCCTTTCCCATTTACAGTAATTACTTAAACATTGGACTTATTCTGGCATTCTTAATTTTTATTTCTCTCCTCTCCCCTGACCTCCACCTTGAACCCCATTCCTGACTTTTGGGTGAAGATTGCTTTTTCTAGGTTCCATTCTCCTACACCTACTGGTTTAGAAGTTAACTATTTTCTGTTTTCTAGTAATTTGCTTTAAATTTTTATCACTTATATGTAAGCATATTTTTGTATCAAAATCTAGAATTGATAAATGTCTTTATCCTCCCCCTAGCCAATATGAGAACCAGAGCCCATTTTTACTTCTTCCTGCTGTTCTAAGCCTTCCTGCTACAAGCCCACCCTCCTGTGTGTTCCTGGCCACCATCTTCCATGTCAAGATCATTTGGAATTGTCACTACTTTTGTTTGTTTATAATCAGTACTTATTTAGACTTAGTAATAATTTTTAGCTCTGTGCCATGATTTTGAATATGTTACTTTTTTTTCTTGAATTACGTTTTAAAATCTATTTGTTTTAGGCCAGGGCTGATTTTGTTATGTTTGTTCCAGAGAGTAAAGCATGGGTGGGAAGCTTCCTAAATTTTTGCGTGTCTGAATGCCTTTATTTATTTTTATTTTCTAATTTTTTTTTTTTTTTTTTTTAGATGCAGTCTCGCTCTGTCACCCATGCTGGAATGCAGTGGTGTGATCTTGGCTCAGTGCAACCTCAGCCTCCTGGGTTCAAGTGATTCTCCTGCCTCAGCATCCTGAGTAGCTGGGGTTACAGGCATGCACCACCATGCCCAGCTAATTTTTGTATTTTTAGAAGAGACAGTGTTTTGCTGTCTTTCATGGCAAAACCCCACCTTTACAAAAAAAAAAATTCAAAAAATCAAAATCCTTGGAAGGATTTGGTTCTGTGGATATGAGTTTATCTATGCAATGAGCATAGTGCCTTCTTCCAGAGGATTACTTTTCCTTAAATATTTGCTGGGTTTGGTTGCATGCGCCTCTGGAATCTGAGCTCCTATGTTAGCCAGTCTCTGCTCTATCTGATTACCTGGCCTTGTTCCGGGATTCCACACAGGGGTGTGCCTGTGGCTTCCTGGGCAATGGAGGCGTCTGCTTCCTTCTGGAAGGCAATGAGCCCTGTCCCAAGTCCTGATGAGCATGACTGACATGTTTGCGGATGTGCACTACTCCTGTCTCAGAGCAGAGGCCTCTGCTGAACCTATATGGCACCAGAAGGAAAGGAACAAAGGGTTGAAAGTTCCTGGATGCCTCTACTTCCCCCAACCACCCTTCTGATTGACCCTGGATCCTCTTTCGTTCCTTTCATTTACTGCCTCTCAGCTTGAAGCCTAAAGTCACTATTATCCTCTTTATCAGTTCTCTTTTATGTCTGTTTTGGCTATTATTTCTTCCTTCACTGTAAACTTATCTACCTTTAATTTTTTTAATACTTAAAAATAATCTTGTTTTAAAAATTGACACAAAATAATTGTATATATTCATGGGGTACATAGTATCTTTAATTTTTTTAGGAATTTCTGTAAGTTCTGGTCCACTGAGAGCACCAAGTCTTTTTTAGTACTGTCTTCCCTCCCTCCCTCCCTCCCTCCCTCCCTCCCTCCCTCCCTCCCTTCTCTCTCTCTCCCCACCCCTTTCAGGCTGGAAGACAGTGGGGTGATCTCAGCTCACTGCAACCTCTACCTCCAGGGTTTAAGTGATTCTTCTGCCTCAGCCTCCTGAGTAGCTGGGATTACCACACCCTGCTAATTTTTGTATTTTTAGTGCAGACAGGGTTTTGCCATGTTGACCAGCTGGTCTCGAACACCTGACCTCAAGTGATCTGCCCACCTCGGCCTTCCAACGTGCTGGGATTACAGGCATGAGCCACTGTACCAGGCCAAGTGCTATTTTCAATTACATTTTTTTTCTTGTTATTTATGGGAATTTGAGATGAGGGAGAGGTTTTAGCATGTTCTTAGTTTGCAATCTTGGCCCAGTCTCCTTGTGATCTCTTATAAAGCATGTTAGCCCAAATTAAAGGAAACACATCAGTTCATCTGGCATATAATATTTATTTCTATCATAGAATTCTAGCAGAAATTTATACTGTGAATATATGTTAATATATAATAACATTTATTAAATTGTTGCTTATTAACACCTTTAGTTTGGCCCTTTCAAGATCCTGAGATATATCAGTTATAAGATGGAAAAACAGAGGCTTAGATAGGTAGAGTAATTTATCCAAAGTCCAATAGATAGCAAGAAACAGCCAGGATTCATACCTATGTCTTGCTATGACAACAGCTGCCCTCCATTAAAAGACATAAGGTAACGATAATGACCAATGTCTTCACTGTAAGAGATCAACAAAATACACTTAGCACTCACTAAAGTGGGTGCTGTTGGAAGTCATAAATCAGTAATTGCTGATTATCATGAATAATTTGTCAACAAATCATGGATCTGACTGTATTTTTCAGTTCCATTTTGTTGCCTTGTCAATAAGATTTATTCTTGGAGCAATTTGTGAACTGTTGGTGCTTTTTCAGTGGGCAGTGCACATGAATGGCACATACATATTGGTAAACATCTCCACAGTGTTGGCAAGTTGGAGGTTCTATTTAGAATAGATTTTTCTCATAGCTTTCAGCTGAGGTTTATTTTTCATCTAAGCAGTAATTACAGAAAACGAGTGCCTCTGAGGGTAAATGTTGCTACGCTAGCTAAAGAGCATTTATATGTATTATAAGGCATGCTATAATTATTTGTTTGAGTTATTTCACTGAAAATTTCCCAGGAATTGTGATATACGGGATTCAAGATCAATAAAGGCAGAGAGTATAGATGATTTCAGCTTTTGTGAAATTTATGTTGTTTTGTTCAAGAAGCATTTTTGGAAAATCTAATATAAACACTTGGGAAATTGAAAGATGGATACAGAAATAAAAATACTTTGTATTTAAATTGAAAATTTTCATATACATCAGTGCCAGAGAATTTGAAAATAAAAATGTCAGAGTGTGATGGGGTTCGTCAGAGAAGGCAGACAGCATGGGTTTCCTGCAATTGTGGTGTTGAATCCTAGTACCGTCCTTCACAGGTTGAAAAACCTTCTCTACTCTTCAGTTTCAAGTAGAGTGAAGTAATACACCACCTGCCTCACAGGGTTGTGACATAATGGATGCAAATTGCTTAGCATTCATTTTTACCGATCATTATTGGAGACAAGTTTTTTCACACCAAATCTAGACATTTTCTCACATTCCCATCTGGTTTCTGCCCCACCCCACCAGGGTTCAGCCTGGGTGTCTATTGCCAGAGAGCAGATGAGAGAAGAGCCTGCAGAGCCAGCTGAGGGACCTGGAGTCAGTAGTTGCCTCCTTTGGGGGCTTTGGTCCAGATGATATGGGAATGATTCATGCAGATGATTTTGTCCCTCATAGTCTAAGTTCTAAAGTGTGAACATGTGCCATATTCATGACCGTTCATCATCTTTTTCATGGCCTTTCTATATTTAGTAAAAGTCCTCCTATGATGAATTTTTCCTTCCCAGTATGGATGTAGACTCAAGTTCCAAGATCTTATGCAGCTAGGATGCAAGTATGGGACCCAGACTCTGCCAATCAGATGCACCCATATGAGGCTGCAATTTAGATGTCAAGAACATGAGAAAGCATGCTGGGAAGTCAGCTTCCGTTTTTGGCCATGCCTCCACTGCTCAGTGGGGTGGGGATTTCCCCATTTGGCCAGTTCTGTGGTTTGAAATTGAATGTTGTTTTTTGAAGGTAAGACTTGTATCTGGCTCTCTCGTCTTCTGGGCAACTTATATGCTACTATCTATCTATATCTATATATATATATGTGCTACTATATATATATATATTTTTTTTTTTTTTTGAGACAGAGTCTTGCTCTGTTGCCCAGGCTAAAGTGCAGTGGCATGATCGCAGCTCACTGCCACCTCTACCCTCTGGGTTCAAGCAATCCTCCCATCTCAGCCTCCCCAGTAGCTGGGACTACTAACATGCATTAGTGTCTGAGTAATTTTTGTATTTTTTGTAGAGACAGGGTTTTCTCTATGTTGCCCAGGCTGGTCTTTAACTTCTGGGTTCAAGTAATACTCCTACCTTGGCCTTCCAAAGTGCTGGGATTACAGGAATGAGCAACTGTACCTGGCCCAATTATTTTTTAAATCAACTAATTTTCCAATTCATCAGTCAGAGTTAGCTTCTGCTGCTTACAACTAAGAACTACTCTTGATAAATAAATAATCTGGTGTATGGGCTCTCTGGTATGGCTCATCCCTAAATAACATCCTGTTTCTTCAGATAAATTAAGGGAGACTTTGAGGTTGAATTTGTTTACCTGTTTAATCAGTAAATATTATTAGGTGCCTTCAGTGTGTAAAAATACTGCATTAGTTACTGACTGTTCAATGAAGGCTATTCCTAGTCTCCAGGGACTCCAAATCTTGTAGAGTAGACAAATATTAGCATATGAACCAAATGTGCTACGTCTGAGGACTCAACCAGCTGTGACCTCTGAATGTGATTATAATTGACAAAATGCTGGGAGTTACTCCCAGGGGATAAGTTATATTATCATAACCTAATACGTTAAAAGAAATTCCTTTAAAGTAGGAAAGGAAATAAGAAAAGGTCATATTCATTGACTGCCTTACTTCCATTTTTTTGTTCTGACTTGCTTTGGGGACTAGTAGGGATGCTTGGATAAGTTCCATTTCAAGCTTGTGAACCATTTGAGATTGGGGAGATGGAGAGAGTTGGGAGAATATTGACACTCATTTAATGTTATTCTTGATGATGATTATTTGACTGAAGGATAAAAGAGGTACAGAAAACTTAATATAGATTTCACCATCATACTGAGTGCCAGGCCTGTGTGCTAGGGGTTTTCCAAGTGCTATCTCAATCAGTTTTTCCTTCTCTTTTCCTCCCTCCCAGTGCACGTGTAGCTCTTGTAAAATCACAAATGGAAGAGATGCAGCTCAAACTAACAAGAGCAAAACAGGGAATATTTTGGTTCATGTACTAAAAAAAGTTGAGAGTAGCTTCATGCACAGCCAGATCTAGGTTCTCAAATGATGTCATTGGGAATTTGTATTTTTTCATCTCTTGGCACTGTTTTCCTCTCTGTTGGTTTTATTTTCTCATTGCTGCCTTCCTGATGGGGGCTGGTGAGAGCTACAGGGTCATGTTCCACCAGAGTAGTCACGCTAATAGCAAAGGAACTTCCTTTCAAGAGTGGCAACAAAAGTCCCAGGTTTGAGCCTGAATCTGTTAGGATGGTTTTGGCCACAAGTAATTCAAATATTGGATTAAAGGGGCTTACTTTACTTGCATAGCAAGAAACTGAAAGGCAGGGGCAGTTCCAGAATTAGTTAACCCAGGGGACCAAGGATATTAGAGCATTTGGTCAGGTTCTCTATGAATTTCTTGATCTTCCCCTTATTGTTTTATATTATAAGACTATAGCACTCAGCATCACATCTTCATATGACAATGCCCAAAGGCAGAAATGAATAAGTCCCTGCTTTGTGTTTTCTCTTGATTGTGGAAAAACTCTCCAGAAGTCACTGAACAGATTTCTCCTGTGTCTCCTGGGTCAGAATTACATCACATACTCACTCTTTACAAATCCTTTCCAAGGGGAATACAGTTACAAGTATATTTCATCTTATTGCACTTTGCACATGGTGAACTTTTTATAAATTGTGTCTCCAATTCTGTGAAGCCTGAGAGAGGTGAGGAAGATGCAGAAGAAAACTTGGAAGCTAGAAGAGTTTGGTTCATGAGGTTTAAGAAAAGAAGCCATCTCAGTAACTTAAAAGTGCGGTAACAGCAAGTGCTGATGTAGAAGCTACAGCAAGTTATCCAGAACATCTGGCAAAGATCATTGATGGAGGGAACTACAATAAATAAATTTCTAATGTGGACAAAACACCCTTAATTTGGAAGAAGGTACCATATAGGGCTTTCATAGCTAGAGAAGAAAAGTCAATGCCTGGCTTCAAAGCTTCAGACGACCCACTGACTCTCTTCTAGGGGTGAATAAAATGTTGACTTTAAGTTGAAGCTAATGCTCATTTCCCATTCACAAAATCATATCGCCCTTAAGAATTATGCTAAGGCTCCTCTGCCTGTGCCCTAGAAATAGAAGAGCAAAGCCTGGATGACAGCACATCTGTTTACAGCATGGTTTACTGAATATTTTATGCCCACTGTTAAGACCTAAAGAAAAGATTCCTTTGAAAATAGCACTGCTCATTGGCAATGCGCCTGATCACCCAAGATCTTACAGAGATGTACAAGGAGATTAATGCTGTTTTCATGCCTGTTAACACAACATCCATTCTACAGCCCATGGATCGAGAAGTAATTTTGTTTTTGAAGTTTTATTTTTTAAGAACTACATTTCATAAAGCTACAGCTGCCATAGATAGTGATTCCTTGGATGGATCTGGGCAAAGTAAATTGAAAAATTTCTGAAAAGGTTTCACTGTTCTAGATGCTATTAAGAACATTTGTGATTCAGGAGAGGAGGTCAAAATATCAGCATTAACAGGAGTTTGAAAAAAGTTGATGCCAACCCTCATGGATAACTTTGAGAGGTTTAAGACTTCAGCAGAGAAAGTAACTGCAGATGTGCTGAAAATAGCAAGATAACTAGAATTAGAAGTGAAACCTGACATAATTTATGACTAAGGCTTCAAAGGCAAATGCAACAAAAAACAAAAATAGACAAATTGGACTTAATTAAACTAAAAAGCTTTCACATAGCAAAAGAAATAATCAACAGAGTGAACAGACAACCAACAGAATGGGAGAAAATGTATGCAAACTAAGCATCTGACAAAGGACTGATGTCCAAAATCTATAAGAAACTAAAACAACACAATAAAAATAACTCTCAAATAACCTCATTAAAATGTGGTTAAAGGAGATGAACAGACATTTTTCAAAAGAAGACATACAAACGGCCAACAAACATATAAAAAATGCTCAACTTCAGTAATCATCAGAAAATGCAAATTATAACCACAGTGAGATAGCATCTTGCAGCAGTTAGAATGACAATTATTAAAAAGTAAAAAAACAAAACTAAACTAAAACCCAGATGTCAACTAGGAGGCAGAGAAAAGGGAACACTTACACACCATTGATGAGAATTTTAATTGGTACAACCTTTATGAGTAACAGTATAGAGATTTATCAAAGAACAAAAAATAAAACTACCATATTCTGTTCAGCAATCCCACCACTGGGAAAAGAAATAATAACATCAAAAAGATACCTGCATTCGTATGTTTATGATAGCATTATTCACAATAATAGAGATATGGAATGGACCTAAGTGTCCATCAATGGATGGTTATATATGGCATCTATCTATCTATCTATCTATCTATCTGTCAATCAATCAATCATGGAACACGACTTAGCCATAAAAAAGAATGAAGTCGTGTCTTTGCAGCAACATGGATGGAACTGCAGGCCGTTATCTTAAGTGAAAGAACTCAAGAGAAGTCATATGCTGCATATTCTCATGTAAGTGGGTGCTAAATGATGTGTACACATGAACAGAGTGTGGAATAATCAACACTGGAGATTATATAATCAACACTAGTGGGAGCGAGGAGGGGAGTGAGGGATGAGAAATTACTTAATGGGTACAGTGTACACTATTCAGGTGATGGGTACACTAAAAGCCAGACATCAGCACTATGCAATGTATCCATGTAACAAAACTGCCCTTGTATCCCCTATGTTAACTTTTTTAAAAAAGAAGTAGAGCCTGAAGATGTGACTGAATTGCTGAAATTTCTTGATAAAACTTTAATGCATGAACAGTTACTTCTTAAGAATGAACAAAGAAAATGGTTTCTTGAGATGAAACTTATTCCTGGTGCAGACAGTGTGAACACTGTTGAAATGACAACAGAGTGTTTGGAATATTCTATAAGCTTAATTGATCAAGCAGCAGTAGCATTTGGGGAAGACTGACTGCAATTTTTAAAGAAGTTCTACAGTGGGTAAAATACTATCAAACAGCAACACATGCTATAGAGAAATTTTTTATGAAATAATTAATGCAGCAATCTTCAATGTTGTCTTATTTTACAAAATTGCAGCAGCCACCCCAACCTTGAGCAACCACCACCCTGATTACTCAGCAGCCATCAACATTGAGACAAGACCTTCCACGAGTAAAAAAAAGATTACCACTCACTGATAGCTCAAATAATCAGCATTTTTAGCAATAAAGTATTTTTTAATTGAGATTTGTACATTTTCTTAGACTTAATGCTATTGCACACTTAGACTACAGTTTAGTGTAAACATAACTGTTATATGCACTGGAAAAATTTTAAAATTGTGTGACTTATGTTATTGTGGCATTAGTTCGATTGTAGTGGTCTGAAATTGAACTTGCAATATCTCTGAGGTATTCCTGTAGCTTAATAATTTTAAGCTAATAATTTTAAGTTAATAAACATTTATTTCTTGTGCCCATGGATGTTGCTTAAGAACTAAACAAAATCAGAGTTCAGTTAGCAAAGAAGAAGGGGTGACTTGGAACGTGGTTGGTATGTTAGTACCCAACCATATCTGCCAGCGTCTCACTAGATTAACTCGGTTATGTGTTCATTTCCTGACCAAACACAATGACCACCCCTACTCACATGCCTACCTGTGGAGCTGTGGAAATGGTGCTCGTCATGGTAGGTCGAGGTATTATGTCAGCTTTGCCCAAGTCACATAAACTGAGAGCAGAAGAGATTGGATCTCTGTTATTCTCTGTCTCCTCAGCTAACTCTCATACCCAGAAACATAGTTTTGTTTTGTTAGATCCTTGACCCAATTTTTAGTTTTAAAAAAGGAGGGTCCTGTTCCTGTCATTTAATCTTACTACAAGATTTTGGGTAGCTCATAAACATTTTAGAGTCCCCATAGAACGTGAGTTAGGTGGTCAAGAATAAAAGAAAATATGTGTTAAATAAGATCTCTCATTACAGAAGACACAAGCTGCTCAACAAAACACTGTTATTGTGAGCCATCTGCATGAAAATGGAAGTATCTGTTAGAGTCACTTATTTTAATGATACTTGGTGTTGTGAAATTTCACTGTTATTCAGCTTCTTTGCTTTGGTATATCTTTTGTGAAGTTTCCTTTTAAGAATCCTCTATAGGCTGGGTGCGTTGGCGCATACCTGTCCGTTCTCGAACAGCTACAAAGAAATGCCTGAGCCTGGGTAATTTATAAAGAAAAGAGGTTTAATTGGCTCCTGGTTCCGCAGGCTGTGCAGGAAGCATAGAGGCTTCTGTTCACCTTCTTGGGAGGCCTCAAGAAACTGTGAATCATGGCAGAAGGTGAAGGGGAAGCAGGAACATATTGAATGTCATAAATGGCTGGAGCAGGAGCAAGTGGGGCACAGTGGGGTTGGGGGGAGGTGCTACACACTTTTATACAACCAGATCTTGCTAACAGAAGAAAAGCACCAAGGGGGTGGTGCTAAACCATTCATGAAGTATCCACACTCTGATCAAATCACCTCCCACCATGCCCCACCTCCAACATTGGAGATTACCATTGAGTGGGGACATTTGAGTGGGGACACATCCAAACCATGTCAACCTATAATCCCAGCACTTTGGGGGTCAAGGTGGGAGGATTGCTTGAGGCCAGGAGTTCGAGGCCAGCCTGGGCAACATAGTGACACTTCATCTTTACAAAAATAAAAAGAAATGAAGAAAGAAAATTAGTCAGGTGTGGTGGTGCATGCCTCTGGTCCCAGCTGCATGGGAGGATCGCCTGAACCTAGGAGGTTGAGACTACAGGGAGCCATGATTTTGCCACTGCACTCCAGTGTGGGTGACAGAGTGAGACTGTGTTTCAAAACAACAAAAGAGTCCTCTATATAAATGCAGGTGACCTTAGGGCTTTAGTGAAGAGATGATACCTTGGTACTGGGCAAAGGCATAAATACCTGTGGGATAAGTCTTATAAACTCCATTTTGATTGAGTGGTTAAACATTTCCATCATGACATTCCCTTCAAAATGCATAACAGCTCTTGTTCTCTGCTAATTCAAGACCTTATTTTCAGGACTGTTAGTAATTGGCTTCCCCTTTGCTTTCAATCATAATGCTGCACTCTCCCACCTAAGCTTCTCACTCCATCGGGCAGGTCCCTTCTCTGGCCTGGGTACCTCCTAATATCCTGACTTGGGTTGTATGTGTTCTGACCCCAGAAATATCCTTTATCTGATTGTTTGAATTCTGTGTATCCCTCAAGGCCAGGCTTTTTTTTTTTTTTTTTTTTTTCCTGTATTCTGCCAGCTGATGTAGTTTACCCTGGTGTCTGAACTTTTAACTCATGATTTCTCCATTTAAAGCAATTTAGCTTATAAAAACAGTCCATGTTGCTTTGTTCATTAGCTGTTTCCATGTGCACATCCTGTCTTGTCTCCTTAGTAACATCACTTGGAGATATAACAGGTATCTCCTGCTCAGATATTTCTCTTAGCACCAAATGGCTACTGGAGACCTGAACTTGGCTGTCTCAGAAGCATCTCAACTCCAGCGTTTTTGAGGTGGTACCTGTTACCTGCCTCTCCCTCCTAATCCAACCCGTTCCTGTTCCTGTAATTAATTTCTACAAATAAACTCCTATGCATTTGCCCAAGCTAGACTCCTCAGAGGCACTCTTGATTCTGCCTTCCTTTTCTTTCAGAAACGAATAATCTAAATCTAGTCACCAAGTTCTGTCAATTCTGTTTCTAAACATATCCAGGGGTCCTCTTCTCCATCCCCCGCACCACTGGCCTCATGAAGGCCTTTGTCATAGTTCTCTAGAACTATTGCAGTGGTGTTTCAACAGCTCACCCTTGTTCTAGGCTCACTTCTTTCAACCCGTTGTCTTTACTGTTGCCCAGAGATCATAGATTACCACTCCTTTGCTTGAGAACCTTCAGTCATTTCTACTTGTTTGCCAGAAAAAAAAAAAAAATCAGACCTCTTAACATAGCTTAGAAAGTCATCAGTGATCCAGTGACAGCCAGCTCTAGTGCCTTCCAGCCTGGTGTTTTGTTTTTCCTGACAATGAGTCCTGGACTCCAGGCAAATTGAGCTCCTGGTGGTCACGTGAACATCTATGTTTATTCCGTTCAGCAGGCATGGACTTGGCATCTGGAATTCCCAGGTGCTGTGCTAAATGCCCCATAGAACCTTAATTATACCTTTATGTGTTTCTTTCCTCCATTGGACAGTGAGGTGGTTTTTTTTTGTTTGTTTTTGTTTTTGTTTTAGATGGAGTCTCACTCTGTTGACATGCTGGAGTGCAGTGGTGCGATCTCGGCTCACTGCAACTCTGCCTCCTGTGTTTAAGCGATTTTTCTCTCAATGCCTGGCACAAACCAGGAACTGAATAAATGAAGGATGAATGAGGCCATGATAATATGTAAACTCGGTGTGACACAGGACTGCCTATCATAACTTCAAGTCTCTCATAGATGACGTGTAGTATTAGGCCTACACAGGCATTCAAAACATACTTGGCATTTGATGGATTGTTTGTCAGTGCTCAAGTTGAGGATTCTGCTGTGTCTGCCAATTTTGAGGAAAAAATAACCTTAGGATCCATCCGTGTCTTTCACTTTATCAAATGCATTGTACTAGATTTTTGGAACTGATACATGGGTTTGCATATCTGTTGGTCCCTTGATGGGTAGACTTCTGAGTACTTTGAGGTAAATGTTTGTGGATACATTCTGGTGGTATAGTGTGAAGTCCCCTTGGATTTTTCCTATAACAGATCATCCAAATACTAGATTATTCAAAGGAATAAGAAAGATACACATAACATAGAACATAATTTAGAGATGAAACCCTATCATGAACTCTCTTTTGGATTATCCACAAATATATTTTAAAGTCCACACTTTGGGTGGAGATAGAATGTAAGTATATTAAGTGTAAATATGTAAGGCAGAGTCAGTAAAAGGTTTCCAGGGAAAGTCTAAGTGGTGAGCTCTGTTTTCTAGTGATGATTAACATACAGGAAATGAACGTCATCAGACAGATCACATCTATCCACGAACAAAGCTGTCACATCGAACACTGGTATAGAAGAAAAGCACCAGTGAGCTGGTATTATCGAGATGCCTCAAAAGAAAATATTGCGTATGAGTCAGTCTTAGCCCTGTAAGCCCCAAAGCTTTTAAATGGGGTTGGTTGGCAATTTTAGTAATAGAAAATAATAACTTATCTTCATGGTTCAGACATCAGTTGCTCTTCTACTTTGTAATAAAATGACTTTTGGGGTAGGAGTAGGCTCAGTCCTTCTCTAAATTCCTCACATGGTGCCAGCAAGAGCAGCTGAAATCTCAGGTGGCATTGGCTAATGACACCTATTTTTTGCTCTTAAGCTGTCAGACTGTTTAGTCTTTCTTTCCTGTCTCTTTGTTAACAGCTCTCTTGTCCACTGTCCCCTCTTGCTGCTGGTAATTTTTGTCATCTTAGCTACTTCTGATCTCTAATGCCATATCTTCTACCTGCCACTTCTGCAGTGTGCCATTCCTTTCCTTCTGTGTTCCACTTTTTATTTTAATTTTGTGATCTCTCTTTTTTTCCAATTCTGTTGACCGTGGAGCCTTTTCTTAGCCTTTTCAGCTGTCATTAGCCCATGTCACCTCTTTTTCCTGTTTCTATAAGCACGAATGATCCGGCTGCCTATTAGCTGGAAACAGCAATATTGCCCATGCTCTTCTGATATATGGAGACTTGGTATAGGGAGCAGCAAGGTGCTTGAGCATAAAAAGATGAGGTTCCTCACGCATAGGCAGAGGGTTTGCGTATTCTTTCCCCATTCTGTTAGAGCGTTTTTGACCAGGCACAGTGGCTCACGCCTTTAATCCCAGCACTTTGAGAGGCCAAGGAGGGAGGATTGCTTGAGGCCAGAAGTTTGAGGCCAGCTTGGCCAATATAGTAGAACCCCGTATCCACAAATACTAAAAAACCCAAAATGAGCCAGGTGCCGTGGTGTGTATCTGTAATCCCAGCTGCCTCAGAGCCTGAGATGGGAGGATCACTGAGGCCAGGAGTTCAAGGCCAAAGTGAGCTGTGATCACACCTCTGCATTCCAGTCTGGGTGACAGAGTAACACCTTGTCTCAATTTAAAAACCAAAGAAAATGAAAAGAAATAGAACATTTTATTCAAAGAAAAGTCATTGCATTAATGACCTAGTATGGGAGACAAAAAAATAAAAATGAATGTAATCGCTAATTTCCCTATCTCTTTTATACTAGACTATAAGTTTTTTGGGAGTGGGACCCATGCCATATTAATGTCTGCTATCATTATACATATACATGTTACATGATATACACAAAATATGTAAATACACAATACTCATTACATAGCACCCGGAGTTCATTAAGTGCTCAACGCATGCTTCTTGAATGAATGAAAGAATGACTTGAATAATCAAATGTATGGCAAAGTTGTTAAGGCAGTGGTTCTTA
This sequence comes from Sapajus apella, assembly GCF_009761245.1. Lineage (NCBI taxonomy): Eukaryota > Metazoa > Chordata > Mammalia > Primates > Cebidae > Sapajus > Sapajus apella. The sequence continues at coordinate 24,687,081 of NW_022436943.1, read as the reverse complement.
GTGGAATAACAAAAGACTCATTTAGAAGACACTGATGCCTAGGTTTCCAAACGAGGACAAGTATTGTTAGTTGATTCTAAGATGCAATTTCCGCCTAAATTTTATTTCTTATTTTATTTTAGAGACAGGATCTCACTCTGTCATCACCCACGCTGGAGTGCAGGGTGTCATCTTGGCTCACTGCAACCTCTGCCTCTGGGTTCAATGATGCTTCTTACACTCAATGTGTTAAGAAAGGTATTGTGTCATAATTTGATTGGAAACATTTTTCTTTTTTAGTTACACAGAAAATGTACTTCAGAGAGCCAATTACATTTTAGATTTGATGAAATACAGTAAATCCGAATCTCTAGAGGGTGTAGCCCAGGGCAAAAGTATGGTTTGAAGTGTCTGAAGTGAGTCTAATGCATACTGCAAGTCAGAATGCTCTATATTAGGGTGACTTTGATGAAGGAGAAATTAACAAGGGACCACTTTTGCATCTACCTCTGAATCCTCAGCACAGTGCCTGGTCCGTTGTAGATAACCAGTCCTTATCTGCTGAACCAGATGGAATTATTTAGAGCCTTAGAGAAGCCATCAAAATTGAAATGATCTAGTAACTGTCCTGAAAGACATGTGGGAATTTTCCAGGTAAGAAGAAAAGTCTAAGAGGACATCATGTACAAAAGCAGGGAAGTATGACAGCCTAGACTACCTGGGGAAGGGCAAGCGGTGGCTGTCATCGGAGGGAGAGGCAAGTGGATTGGGGGCAGAGGAGTCTGGGAAGACGGTGTTTTGTTTTATTTTATCAAATTTTTTTTTTTTTTTTGTGGTGGAGTTTCACTCTTCTTGCCCAGGCTGGAGTGCAATGGCGTGACCTCAGCTCACCACAACCTCCACCTTTTGGGTCCAGGCAATTCTCCTGCCTCATGCTCCGGAATAGCTGGGATTACAGGCGCGCACCATCACACCCAGCTAATTTTGTATTTGTTTTTAGTAGAGACAGGATTTCTCCATGTTAGACAGGCTGGTCTTGAACTCCTGACCTCAGATGATCTGCCTGCCTCAGCCTCCCAAAATGCTGGGATTACAGGCGTGAGCCATTGCGCCTGGCCAAGATGGTGTTTTGTAATTCAACCCAGTCCCTGTTGGGATTAATTTGAGAGGAGATCAACGAGGAGCTAGAGAATCAGAGCAAATTTAAATGCTGATCTCCACTCTGTCAAAGTTCTGCAAAGCCTAAGGATTTCTTTAACCACCTCCTAGCTTTGATTTTGTTGGGATTTTATTTTTATACCAAGTGCCATGGCCTTCATGCTACCGCTTCCTGGCCCAGAAGTCCTACCAGGCTTCCTACTCTTTCTCTTTTTGACCTCACTCTCACCTAAAATATCTCTAGTGCTTCACTGACTTACCACTTTACTTCCGTTTCAGAGCAGCACACCTCCAGGGGGCACCATCCATACTGTAGTATCTGAACAGTGCCCACTCTACACGGCTCTGCAGCACGGAGGCCACTGAGGGCTGAGTGTTGGCAAGAGTATGGGCTTTGGAGCAAAGCTGTGTGTTTAAATGCTGACTCTTGCCACTTACAAGCTGTGTAACAGGGACAAAGGGCCTGCTGCTGTGCCTGTTTTCTCTTTTGCAAAATGGGGGTAATAATAGTACCTCTTTCACTGAATTGTGAGGGTTAAATGGTTTAAAGTGGAAAAGCTTCTGAAATAGTGTTTGTCATATAGTAAGCACTCCAAACCCTTAGCTAATATTATTTGCTTGGCGCTTTCTATACCATATGTAATTTTCTACTTTCTGAGAGTTGCTTGGTGTTTGCTATCCAGTTATTACTTTTCATTTGGCTACAAAGAGGAAGAATAGTGGTGGAAGTGTGCTAGTAATCTAGTAGTCATGCTTGTTTCAGGTTTAATTGTGCTCCTGAATTCCAAAATTACCCATAACTTCGGTAACTGTTCTCTGCTTTACTGTGTTCTATTTGGCAGAATGTGATGAAATTCACAGGAGGATGCAAATTAATTTGATGGAGTCAGTTTCATATTAATTAGCATTCTTTGAAACATTTCCACTTAGAGATGCTTAACATGATCTACCTAAAGTCAGTCTGGGATGTTGGGAAGACAAGCACCATGCCTTTCCCTCCTTGAGATTTGGACTCTACATCTCTGATCAATATTACGGGTTATCTTTTACTTTTAAATAGTTTAACTTCAGGCTTTTGCCTTGTTACACCAAGCCCAGGCTTCATGTGGCTTCCTTATTCACTGCATAATCAGTAGCATTAATTTGATGAAGGAATTAGCCAAATGTTGGGAACTTCTTGTGTCATATTAAGCTTTCAGAACCAACCTGAAGCAAACCCAGTTAGATCTCCCCAGAACACATTTTATTGGCAGTTTCTTGCAAAAAGGGCTGGCTCAGATTTTCAAGTGAATGTTAATTATGGAACGATGTCACAGAGAGCACACTGAATGTCTTTAACCCATTTTTTAAAAGCAGGTCAAATTCAGCATCTGGAGGATAACTTGTAATTTGGTTGAAAATAATTGAACAAGTTTAACATGAAATTCAATAAAGGGGTCAGGGCTATTCTAGGTTTAAAATTCTGAGGTAAATTTGTTCAGCCCAGTGCCCTTGTCAGCTGTCCGTTATCACCAACTCCAGGAGGGTACCTGGGTTTTTGTTTTTCCAGAGTTTGTATTTGCCTTGTAAAAAGAAGATTGTGCTGAAGCATTGTTAGTATTTCTTTAGAAAGACATAAAAAATAGCCAGTGGTCTCTCTACTGTAACAGGTGAGGTTTGTTGAACTATGGTAGAAGGAATGTAGAATATAGAAAGGTTTCAAGCTCACACCTTTTAGGAAGAAGAAAAATGAGAGTGACTTGTGTCACATACATTCCCAAGCAGCAGACCCTGACAGAAGATTCACATCTAAGTGATGTATTAAAGATGGTAGCCAGGGAGATCAGTGAGGGAGTGGGGCAAGCTGCACAAGAAGGAGAGCCGGAGCCCAGAGGGTAGCTTCATCTTCACCCCACCAAAAACTCTGAAGTACGGATTGTGCAAGGAAGGGAGCAGAGGCTTTTATATTCCTGCAGCCATTAGCCAATAGTTAAGAACCTTCGGGGGAGCAGGGAGAGCTTTGGGACAAATTCTCAGATACTCCCAGTTTGCACATATGAAGGCAAGCAGGCTCTGGTTACATGCCCAAAAAGATTCTCAGGTGTTGGCTGTTGAAGATGAAAGCGGTGGATGCTGGAGAGTGCACAAAATGGTGAAAATGGGCCCAAGGGGACTTGGGCAGAGCACTGACCTTGTTCACTGCAGAGAGGAAGAGAGAGACCAGGAGCAGGAAGGCATAGGCCAGGGCTCCCTTATTTTCCCCCTTTGCCTCCTCACTGCCTGGGGTCAAGGTTTAATGGAGGTAGAGGCAGAGGGTGCCTCTAATAGCATCTGGATGTGGGGGAAACACACAGCATGGGCATATGCCAAGCTTTTATTGGGGGCAGTCTGGCACATTGAGGGTGGGGACAGTTATCAGGTAGAGGTGGAGCTGGGGTTCAGTCTGCTTTGTCCCCTTGCAGCAGGAAAGACGTTCAGGGATTCCCTCATGCAGGTGGACTGCACTGGGTCAGGTGCCGGCTGGGAGTCAGTAGGTCCCCGGTGCACATCTTTGCACCGGTGAGAACCAAGGTGAAACATAAGTTAATCAGCCAGGGAGGGCTGCAAGGCGGGGGTGTGGAAACACAGGTGAAGTGGGTCTTGGTGGAAGGCGTCAGTGAACAGAAAAAGACCAGCTGGAGCTGTCAGTCCCCTTTTCCTCCCTGTGTTCTTGTCTCTGGGTTTCCATTTAGAAGATTCCTTTCTCTTCTGGAGAATGAGAAGGGCCAGAGTAGGGCTTGGAGGAGGGGATCAAGAGTCAAGAGTTTTGGCCTAGTTCTAGACTTTAAATTCAAGGGTGAGATAAAGGGACCTCAGGAATCACTGGGAGGAAGGGAGGCAGCCTGGCGTTCCTGGCAGAGGCCTTACCTGGGCACTGAGCGAAAGCACGTCTAGCTGTAGGCCCCCTTCTCCTGCCTGCCTTGGGGAGCTGGCAGGGAAAGATGGGCACAGGAGGACGAGGCAGGCAGGACTGCGGATGAGAGGAGATGCAGCCGAGTGTCAGTGTCTCTCAGGGCCATTTTTGCAAAGCCTTCCTCCTTTAGTGACCTTGGACACCTTCATTATAACACTGTGGCCCCTCGCCCAGGCTGGCTTCACCTAAGGTCGAACTGTTTCATCCTGTCCGAGCCTATCAAACATCTCATTTCCTCAGCTCTCTGAAATCAGCTGGCTGGCTTTCTAACTAACAGCAAGGCATTAATACCTTCTTCTCATGCTCACAGTTTAATGTGCTTCCTTTGCCAAGGTTATTTGCAAGGGAGAAGGGTACAATCTTTTTGTCTTTGAAAAATAATTTTATCATTTTCTTACTATGAAAACACCTAATTTCAAAAAAAATTTATATAGAAAAAGAAAATAAATAGCAATAATTCTATAACACAACCCAGAGGAAACCATTGTTTACATAGTGGTGTGAGTCCTTCCCACCTTTTAGTCAATGCATATATATATACACACACATGTGTGTATATATACTAAGTGTGTGTATATATATATATACACACACACACTAAGTTTCTTTGCATTTTAGCAGAGAATTCTTGAAGTGATGACCAAAGTTCTCGGCCAAAGAAATGAATGTGTCCCAGTGAGATTTGCGTTGTCCGCTCTGCTTACACTGATTCTGTAGTGAGCAGAGGCAGGAATGAGCCCAATGAACAGCCTGACATATCTACCTTTTGTTCAGCTGGCCTGGGGCTGGGAAGTTGGCAGACCTGCAGACTCAGACAGCAGGCAATCAAGTATAAAGACTTAGGAAAGGCAGGTGGGAGTCAGGTTTGGAGCAGTCCCAGATGGAGTTACCAGTCTCTTTTGTTGCCTGGACAGGAATCTGAGTCAATTTTGTTCACTGGCAGCTGGCACCCACTCAGCTTTTGTGGTTTATATATTAAGGTGTACCAAGTCTTAAAGATTTGGAAACTTGTAGGGCAGTGCTTGAACCTTTTGTAGACATCAAAATTCATTGTGTTTCAGGAATAACCAAGTTACGTGTCACAGGCTGGTTTTCCAGGAAGCAGGCTCTGGGATGAAGTTTCATGAGTGGAAAGTTTATTGGGGAGTGCTGTGGAGAATAGCACCTGTGGAGGAAAGCAGGCTTGGGCGGAAGGAGAAAAGGAGTTGCAGTACGTGCCTGCCAGTCTCCACTGACCTCACCAGGGCTTTGATGTTAAAATGGCCCATCAGAGTCGCCCTGTGTTGGGCCCATATGGCCTGGCCTTTATTCTCTTTCCCTACTTCATCGGTCATTGGATGTGGGCTGCCCAGAAGGGGTGTGACTTGGGGAGGCAACTCTCTGCAGCTAAGGCAAACCCCGAAGGAGCTCACAGCTGCTGGGGAAGAGTCATGAAAGAGAAACAGGACACATTCATGACATGTGTCCATCCTTGCACCACAGTAGGTGGGCATGAGACAGTCTGGCATGTTGAAGAGTGGTGAACTTAAGGAGTGGGATGCAGGCTATGGTCTAAGTCATTGACACCTAATTTGTAAAAATACTGTGCTGGCTAAGAGAAACACATTTTGGAGTGGCCTCTGAATGTGGCCTCCAATTTAGATCCTCTGTGCTCTAGGGAGAAGGCAGTGTCTCTGCTCCAGCTTTGGTTTACTCACTGTAAGACCTGGGCCAGATGATGTAATCTCTGCATGTGTCAGTGGCTCATCTAAAAAAAAAAAAAAAAGAATCATAATTATGTCTGCTATGAAGAGCTGCTGTGCAAATTAAATGAAGTAATATATGGAAAGCACTAAGCACAGCTCCAAACAGATTGTTAGCACTCTGTCAATGTGATTTGCTCTTATAGTAATTGCAACATTGGTTTTTTGTTTTTTTTTTGAGACTCAGTCTTGCTTTGTCACCCAGGCTGGAGTGCAGTGGCGCGATCTTGGGTCACTGCAGCTGCAACTTCCACCTCCTGGGTTCAAGCAGTTCTCCAGCCTCAGTCTCCTTCCTGGCATGTGCCTAGCTAATTTTTGTATTATTTTTAGGAGGGACAGGATTTCACCATGTCTTGAACTCCTGACTTCAAGTGGTCTGCCCACTTTGGCCTCCCAAAGAGCTGGGATTACAGGCGTGAGCCACTGCACCCAGCTGACACTACCTTTTACCTTCAGATTATCATAAGCTCCTGAAATTCATGATTCTCAAACTTGATCTTTTGGGCTATCCCTTCTGGCCTCATAACACATTCCCATTGCCTACTGGATTTTTCCATCTGGTTCCAAGTAACCGAAGGTCAATTACCACCCCACCACCCAACCCCTTATGAGCTATATCCTGTTTCTCCACCCTTACCAACTCCCAAATCAGCATTCTCTACGTATTTCAGAGTTACCCAAACTGGAATCTTTGGAGGTATCATTTCTACCTCCTTCCTCTCCCTTTCTTTCCAGATTTCATTACTCGCCAAGGCTGCCCTGTTGATTCCATCTTCTGAAGATTTTCTTATATCCTCTTCTTTCCCTTGCCTTACTTCACCTCTCGTCCCTGTGTCTACTTTTGATGAACTCCACTTCATTCTCCAGATGGCTGCTAAGGAGAAGTTTTTTTCCAAACCACAACCATGATCATGTTATTCCTCAGCGTACATCCTTCCTACCTCATTGCTTCCAGCAGAAGTGTTAAGCTTCTCAGACTGTTTTGTGATCTGGGCTCTACCTACCCTTCAAGGTTCATCTCTTACCACTCCCCACAGGAGCCCTTGCTGCCATGCTGATCTGCCTGCAGTTCCATAACGTGCCATGTTCTATAATTCTGCGCTTTCCCATGCATGGCTGCTTCTGTCTGGCAGTCTTACCTTCCCTCTTGCCCATCTTCCTGGAGGCTTCTTATTTATCCATGAACTCTTGGTTCATATATCATCTCTGGGATGTCTCCCTGACCTAGTTCAGACATTAGCATTCGCTTTTTTTTTTTTTTTTTTTACAAATCTCCATCATTCATTTATTTAAAACTTATTTTTTCAACAAACACTTATTGTGTTCTCATGATATGTCAAGCAGTCAGATCAATGCAGCTATTGAATTATTTGTCACATGTCTAAACTGCAAATCTGTGAGCCACTAGGACCGTGGCTTTCTTAATTTAGTATTCCAAGTATTTAGCATAGTGCCTGGCATGTACTCAATAAATGCTGTCCTGTAAATGAAGATTTAGTGATACTATTGCCTAAATAGTAATCTGGACAGATGATCTGACAAAGCACTTTTTAAATATTAATGAATACATTTATATAGAATCTTATACAATTAATTTATTAATTACTCTGCTGGCTATGTGAAAACAATATTAGGACACAGAATTTGACAAGTTTCCAAAACTGGTTTACTTTGATTAGGGGGTTACTTTCTTTGGGCTTAGTTGGGGGTCCCCTGGAACCTTGTTTTTCTGGGAGTTTGTGAGAGTTAGGCCTTTTCCTCATTAATGTCCTATTCCTTTAAAGGACTAAAATTCATTCTGACCTGTAAGCAGGAGACCTGATAGTAGAGATGCTGATCTTACATGTAGCTTCCCAGGAATCCACAATTATTTTGCACTGTTTTATTGTAGGTCAATTCTGTAAGAAAAAAACATTTTCCTTCTTCTCACTTCACCTTTCATTCCTTCTGTCTTTGAACTTTTCTTTTTTATGTGCAGGCAGTTATACGATCTACCTTCATCCTAGGCTTGCTGTGGCACGTGGAAGCTGGCAGCCTTTGAGGGAGGTACAGAATGGCTGGAGAGGAGCTCTGTTAACATTCAGTAGCTCTCCAGCCCAGCCTCAGAGAGATCATTGTGGGTCCTGCCTGTGGTCGCTTGGGAGTGCTTTATTTCATCTTCCCAGTGGTCAAAGTTCCAGACTGAGGCACTTGGGAGTGGTTTATTTCAACTGTGAGCTCTTGTACTTCTGGAATTGGAAGTGTGGCATGAGGCCATCTTGTTGGATAGTGGCAAGGTATGCCACTGCCTGGAGAAGTATCCGTCTTCCTTGACTTTCAGCCGGTCTTTTTCCTCCTCTAAACGGACTATCGGTGTGGAAAGATACAGAGCCTAGAAGTTGCTATTAATGTAGCATAACTAATTAGTGATTTAAGGAACTATGAAGGAACAAGGAGTTCCATAACAAGATGACGTTTACATTAAAAATGATCCCCAGCTGGGGAAATGTACTAGACATGCAGTTTATATAAGGAAAGAACATCCCTCTTTCCCTGATATAGTCCCTGCTGCTTTTAGAAAATAGTTAAGCTTTCTTTGATGGACAGATGATGGATTTATGTCCTATCCAGAATGCTGTAATCAAGAATCCAAGGCTCTCCTTGTTCTGGCTGAAAATGGATAGCTGTATTGTACGGTGATCTGGTCTTTTTCACAGACAGCGATCACTATCAATTCCATTCAGACTAAGAACTATTGTCTTTGTCTCTGAGTTTAAAATTTGAAAATTTCATTTATAAGCCATATCCAGTTTTTATAAATTTAAATAGTTAAATAAAATCTCTTCTGGGCTCAAACATTTCTTCTAGGAAACCCTTATATGTTTTTATTCAAGGGGAGGCAAATTTACATATATTCCTTATGTTACCTTTTATGTTTTAGGATCAGAGGGCATATGCCTTTCATTTTTGTTTTTAAATACATATTTTGAATGATATGTATATTATAGTAACATACAAAATTGCATACAATTATTAAGCCTTCCAGAAAATTAAACTACTCAGTCTTTCTATGCTTACTCAGAGTTATTTCCTTATTACCAATTTATCCCTCCAGAATTATTCAATGCATATCAGGAATAGAAAATATATATAATATGTTGTTAACATGAAGAATAAGGCCTGCCTTTCTCCTTCATTTAATAATGTCTCTTGGAGATGATGGCGGTAAACATCGTTGCTATTCACCCATATTTCCACTTCCCCTCTTGCCTAATTCAGTAGGGATGCACTTCTCACCCATTGTAGTTAGGTGGCCATATGACTTCTTTGAATGAATGAAATGTACCCAGAAGTGACATGTGGCACTTCTAGGCAGAAGAATTTAAGAGTAGGTGCATAGTTTTCTTTTTCCCTCATGGATGCCCCTACGCTATGATTATGAATTTCTGGATGATAAATCCAGGTCCCTTAGTGAGGATAGCATGGTGCAGGGCATCCTCCTGTTCCGTGAGTATATGTTGCGTGATAGAAAAATAGTTCTGTTGGCTTAAGCTACAAATGGATTAAGATTGTTTGTTACTGCAGTATAACCTAAGCTATTCTGGGTGATATAGAGATTGTTCTATATTAGTATGTATACACTACCTCATTCTTTTAAAAATATAAATAGAAATCTATTATTTGATTGTAATATGGTTTATTTGGCTAGTTGTCTGTTGATTGATATTTAGTATGTTTCTAATATTTTGCCATTACAAACAATGCTGCAATAAATACCTTTGTAAATTATATTGTTAGAGCTGGATCCTTTTTGATCCTTCTTCTTTGAATGAGATGAAGTCTTCTTGGACCCACTATTTGCTGGAGTGTGTTTTGTGTGTTATGTGTGAATGTTTATGTGTATGAGTATGTATTTGGAAAGGAGTCATGGTCAGGTCATGTTCAGGCTGCCAAGAATTCTTTCTTTCACAGTAGCATTTCTCATGATATGGAGTAGTATGTAGTATTACTTCCATCTCATGGAAGTAACATAATCTTTACTTCCTTTCAGCCAGTAAGAATGAGCAACTGTATCTACCCTGCCTCATAGACACACTGCTTCCTATAAACATAGCATGATTGTTAGTTCATCATCTAGCTCTGTCTTCCTTGCTTCTCCTTGGTGCTATTCTGATCCTCAGAGCTTGTTCTAAATCAGGAATTATTGGATTTTCCCACTAGTAGATGTTGTCTCCTTTGCAGTCCTTGCTTTGCCACTTTTGCTGAGATTTGCCATCACAGGCATTCTCTTGCAACATCTTCCTGCACCCTCTTTGACACCCTCTGCCTTTGGCTGCTCCTCCTCATATTTTGTATTTTGGGGCTCACACGTGTCTTCTAGTTTCATCAAAGATGTGGTTTGATTTATGTTTTCTATTATCTTTGTTTTGGGGTGATTTTTAAGAGAAGAAGCGGGCAGTGCCAGCTTTATTATGTCATTTTAAAATCAGAAATTCCCCCTAACTTAAAAAATATTAACAGTTGTCACTCATTACTTTTAAACCTATGCTGAATCCAAAAAAGCTGATCTAACTCAGCTCGGGAGTCGCTAGTTTACGTAATATGAAATTTGCAATTTTTGTAGTAAAACATCCTAGAAGAATAGCAATTTCATGTGGCCCAGCTGAATATACTAAGAGTCCGTTCATTGTGGAAAACACTTGGTGCTTTTTCTGCTGAATACAAAGGCATGGGAACTCCTTCTGACAGTTGCTGGTGAACATAGTCACCATTTCTCTGTCTTTCCTTGATACTATACCATCGGGGCCCAGGCACACTGATGCATGACATTCTGACTGGCATTATAGCCCCATATTTGAAATCCCAGGCCTGGCTATATTTGGCATGAAGCATAGAGTAGGGTAAAAATTGTTTTTTTTTTTTTTTTTTTTTTTTTTTTTTAAATGCTAAGCAACAAAATTGATAGTACGGTTTATATTTTCCTTGTTTCAAGACCAACCATAACACATCGTATAGAGAGCATGTAAATTATTTGCTTCCAAATGGCAGTATTCCCTACATTAGAATATAATCCTTACTAGAAATAGTTGAATAACAAACCCTAGAATACTGCATTTGAACCTGGGGTTGAGAGGTAGACTTTTCATGGTGTGATCTAAGAAATAACAATATAGTAAATAACTTCTATGTGATTGTTTAATTTTTTTGGCTAGCATTCTATCATCCTGGTTCTCATTCTAAGAGCCAGTGTGTATTGTTTCATTGTCCCTGAATTTGTTATATTGTGGATGTAGCAGCTGTGATCTGTGTTCCAGTATATCTCTGGCACCACTGTTCCTGAAAAGGCAATTGCTTCCTACTGCAAGTACCTGCAACTCTCTGTGGGTGGCTACAGGAGCATACTTGGCCCATGCATAGGGCAGGTGAGTACTGCTGGAGAGTTAACAGTCCCAGGAGCAGTCCTGAATCAGGCACAGATGGGAGCTGGTGGATAAATACCCCAGCTTTCTTGAGCCACAGCTGGGAACACCCAGTTCTATGAAGTTTCCCAGAGTTCCCAATGGGATTGAGCCCCACTTGTCCACAGTGGTGGTCAGCTCACTGACACACTTATTTTAGTTTCCTTTCTTTCTCTGTCTAGTATCAGGGATGTCCAATCTTTTGGTTTCCCTGGGCCACATTGGAAGAAGAATTGTCTTGGCCTACACATAAAATACACTGACACTAATGATAGCTGATGAACTAAAAAAAGAAAAAAATCACAAAAAAATCTAATAATGTTTTAAGAAAATTTACAAATTTGCATTGGGCTGCATTCAAAGGTGTTCTGGACTGCAGGTTGGACAAGCTCAGTCTCGTTTCCTCCTCCCTTATAAGGCTTTCGGGGATCACTTCTCAAATAAGGTTCTTCTACTCAATCCATGTCTCAGGCTGTCCTTCCAGGAGATTCTAATGTAAGATAGCTGGTATCATGACAGGTCTTAGCAGTCAGACCCTTAGGATGATATCCTAATGTTGGGTCATCCTCTGGCTGGCCAGTTGGCAACAAGGGCTTCATTGCTGGGGTTCATGTGGTACTTGCGGAATCCTGATAAGTAAGCAACAATGAGGAAGAAGCCCCAGGTGGTAGAGAACAATTATTGTGAAAAATGGCTAACTACAAACAACCTGCCTGCACAACATCCTGTTCCCAAATACCTCTTTCCACATTAATCTCCTCTGGCATGGCCCTACAAGACTTCCCTCCAGCCCCTGGCTCTTTGCAGACAGCCTCTTCTCTGCTATGTTTCTCATTGCACTCTTGCAACGTATCTTTGTACTTTCTCTAATATATCTGCCTTTTTAACTTACAACTGTCTTGATAAATTCCTTTACCATCTGCATCACCAGCCCTAGCCAGTCACACCTGCAACAGTGCTGATAGTCCTTTGTGTCTTATAGCTCACATGTATTAAAACCCTCATGTGGGATAGACTGGGTAGCATTTAGAAAGAAGGGAAGGCATGGGCTTATCTAATAGTTCTAATGCTTGAAAGATGTGGTCCATGGTGATTAATGGGCTGTAGAACAGTTGGCTAGTGTTAATGCCCATAGAAACCCTAAAGGAAGAAAACAGTATACCCAGACCAGCCAACTAGCAACTCAGGGCACAGTGTAAAAACTAGACAGCCTTTAAGGTAGCAGTTTAAGTGGGTCCTGCTCTTCTGAAGCAAGAGGGCAGGCTGTGCTGAAAATCAGGCACAAGATTTGGTTGTAAATGTGATAAAATAACAAAGGAGGCTGAACCAACAATCCTAGAAAGTCTCCTATGCTAAACTAAAGGCCCGGGTAAGGAAAGGGTGGGACTCTGAGATACGGGATGAGGGTATTTGAATATAAGCCCTAAGGTCCTCCTAACTGCTCTGGGCTGGCAGAAATGGAAAAGAGAAGCCTCCTATAGACCAATGTATTCATTTCCTAGAGCTGCTGTCACAAATTATCCCAAAGTGCATGGCTTAAAACAACAGAAATTTATTCTTTCATAGTTCTGGAGGCCAGAAGTCTGAAATTGAGGTGTTGGCAGTATTGATTCCTTCTTGGAGACTCTGAGAGAGAGTATGTTCCATGCCTCTCTCTCTCCCAGCTTCTCTGGTGGTGCCAGTACCCTTGGCATCCCTTGGATTGTAGATGCTTTACTCCATTCTTTGTTTCTGTCTTCACATGGTGTTCTTCCCTGTGTCTTCTACACTTCTTCTAACAACACCAGTCCTATTGGGTTAAGGCTCACCCTAGTCCAGTATGACCTCATTTAACTTGATCACCTCTACAAAAACCCTATTTCCAAATAAGGTCATGTTACAGATACTGGTAGTTAGGGCTTCAGTATTTTTGAGGGGATGCAATTCAACCTACACCATCTGGAGACCATGTACATGAAGGCTCTGCAATATGACACTTGTCTTTCTCAAGCTCTATCTGCCTCCTGTCATTGCTTCTAAACCAATGACTAGGGTTATGTTCCAGCATGGCCCAAGGGGAGACACTTTCCCTATCATGAGGAGAAAAGGGTTATTCATCAAAAGAGCTACAGGATAGGGTTCATATAACCAGCAAGAACAGGAAGACTAAGACTAGAAATTGATCGTGAGAATTTGGACCAGGGAAGGCAGAATATAAAAATAATAAGGAAGAGTGTTTGATATGGGGCAGAATTTTATACATTGGCAAGGACACTCAGAGCCATTCCTCATATGCTGATGGGATGGCCCCTTGAAGCTTGGAAACAACAGTGGCATCCAGTGTATGAGGTGGACATGCTAGAATTGCCTTGGCAGGCATCAGAGAAAGGGATAAAAGGTTTAGAAAGCTGGTTCTGTTAGAATGAGAACCAAGATGTGGACATAGACCTTGATAATTAAAGAATAAAAGAATCTGGGCAGAATTGGTCACAGACATTTACCTTTATTTCACTAACACTTTCCTCAGTTCATTATTGTGAAGAATTAGAATCAATGTCTAAAACAAATTGTAATTAAAGCTGTGTGTATTTAAAACTCTAAGTGTAGAAGTAGGGAAACTACTGTCTGTTCTTGTTGGTGGGGTCTATGTCATGACACTGAGATCCTCTAACTCTTTCTAGAAGGTTTGGAGCCAGGAGTTTTACAAAGTTCTTTAGCTATCACCTGAAGTTTAAGAAGTTCTCTCTTAGCTACCACCTTGGGATCCAGAGAGATATATCCACTTGTGCACCATGGATTCTCAGGGGAGATTCTTGAGCAGAGCTGCCTGGTCAATGAAGTGGCCAGCTCCTTGGGCTTATAGCCACAGATTCCATTTTCCATGTACACGTTTCCCTGCATTTTCAAATGCCTTTCAGCTTCCTCCTAAATCCTGAGTTGAAAGCAGCTGCTTAGCTTTCACCACATATGCAGATGCATTTATTAAAAAGTTAATTATATTCTGATCTTTATTAAGTATTGGATTTGTAACTCACTGCAGAATTCTGCAGGAATAAATGGACCGAAATCATATTCTTCCTTTCAACGGTGACATGGAATCTTCAGTTACAGTGTGTGAGGTAGTTGTTGTGGAAGCAAAAACAAGCCCCTACTGTGAGAGCAGGAAGGATGCTGCCTGTATTACAACTGAGCCACCTGGCCTGAGAAATACTGTGACAACTTAATTGAACAATTGGTTATGCAATTGGTGGAGTTGTACATTTTCTGAACAAAATGATTGATTACCATAAAAACAGAACATAGCATGTTTCTTGCAGTTGAAGCAATACATAACAAATAGGGGATGGAATCTATTGTGTGTAGAACCCAAAGAAAAGATGAAACCCAAATTCTGACTGAGTCTTTGGAAATTTAGTTCATTTTATTACCAGAATCCTCCTTGTGGAGATTGATCACAGCTCACATTACTGCTTTTCTGTGCCACTTAGGGAATTTGAGGCGATACCTTTGGCCCTGACATCCTCTTGCCAAATTTTCCCTTGTTCTACTTGCCACACTTTTTTGGCTAGCCTCTGAGATATCCCACCTAGAGACTGCTAACCGGAGCTACTGGCAAGACATTGCCTACAGATCTGGCATGATGTGGCACTGCACGAGCAGATTATGCAGCAGGCAATGCTCGGAGAGACTGACAACAGCAGCCAATCCAAGTGTTCTAAGTCATCATCTGGGCTCAACTAGCATGTAGCACATAATTCACCAGTCACCTACAATTTTTATTAGATGCACATAGTTTAGATCAAGAAGCAACAGGCTGAGGAAGCTGGCCAAATAGGAACAGTTCTGGTCTGCAGCTCACAGTGAGATCAATGCAGAAGGCAGGTGATTTCTGCATTTCCATCTGAGGCACTCAGCTTATCTCACTGGACTGGTTAGACAGTGGGTGCAGCCCATGGAGGGCACGCAGAAGCAGGGTGGGGTGTCACCTCACCTGGGAAGTGCAAGGGGTTGGGGAACTCCTTCCCTAGTCAAGGGAAGCCGTGAGAGACTGTGCCATGAGGAATGGTGCATTCCAGCCCAGATACTATACTTTTCCCACGATCTTCACAACCCATAGACTAGGAGATTCCCTTGGGTGCCTGTACCAGCAGGGACCTGGGTTTCAAGCACAAAACTGGGCGGCCATTTGGGCAGACACTGAGCTAGCTGCAGGAGTTTTTTTCATCCCCCAGTGGCACCTGGAACACCAGCAAGACAGAACTGTTCACTCCCCTGGAAAGGGGGCTGAAGCCAGGGAGCCAAGTGGTCTAGTTCAGGAGATCCCATCCTTATGGAGCCCAGCAAGCTAAGATCCACTGGCTTGAAATTCTTGCTGCCAGCACAGCAATCTGAAGTTGACCGGGGATGCTTGAGCTTGGTGTTGGGAGGGGCATTCGCCATTACTGAGGCTTGAATAGGCAGATTTCTCCTCACAGTGTAAACAAAGCTGCCTGGAAGTTTGAACTGAGCGGAGCCCATGCAGTTCGGCAAAGATGCTATTGACAGACTGCCTCTCTGGATTCTTCCTCTCTGGGCAGGGCATCTCTGAAAGAAAGGCAGCAACTACAGTGAAGGGCTTATAGGTAAAACTCCCGTCTCCTTGGGTCAGAGCACCTGGGGGAACGGGTAGCTATGGGTGCAGCTTCAGCAGACCTAAATGTTCTTGCCTCCTGGCTCTGAAGAGAGCAGTGGATCTCCCAGCACAATGCTTGAGCTCTGCCAAGGCTCAGATTACCTCTTTAGTGGGTCCCTGGCCCCTGTGCCTCCTGACTGGGAGACATCTCCCAGTAGGGGTTGACAGACACCTCATACAGGAGAGCCCTGGCTGGCATCTGGTGGGTGCCCCTCTGGGATGAGGCTTCCTGAGAAATGAACAGGCAGCAATCTTTGCTGTTCTGCAGGCTCCACTGGTGATACCCAGGCAAACAGGGTCTGGAGTGGATGTCCAGCAAACTCCTGCAGACCTGCAGCAAAGGGGCCTGTTAGAAGGAAAGCTAACAAACGGAAAGAAACACCATCAACAACAACAAAAGGGACGTCCACAGAAAAACCCCATCTGAAGGTCACCAACATCAAAGACCAAAGGTAGATAAATCCACAAAGATAAGGAAAAACTAGTGCAAAAAGGCTTGAAAATTCCAAAAACCAGAATACCACTTCTCCTCCAAATGATCACAACTCCTTGCCAGCAAGGGAACAAAACTAGATGGAGAATGAGTTTGATGAACTGACAGAAGTTGGCTTCAGAAAGTGGTAATAACAAACTCCTCCAAGCTAAAGGAGCGTGTTCTAACCCAATGCAAGGAAGCTAAGAACCTTGAATAAAGATTAGAGGAATTGCTAACTAGAATAACCAGTTTTGAGGAAAACATAAATGACCTGATGGAGCTGAAAAACACAGCACGAGAACTTCGTGAAGCATACACAACTATCGATAGCTGAATCAATCAAGCAGAAGAAAGGATATCAGAGATTGAAGATCAACTTAATGAAATTAAGTGTGAAGACAAGATTAGAGAAAAAAGAGTGAAAAGGAACAAAGGATCCAATAAATATGGGACTATGTGAAAAGACCAAATCTGTGTTTGATTGGTGTACCTGAAAGTGACAGGGAAAATAGAACCAAGTTGGAAAACACTCTTCAGGTTATTATTCAGGAGAACTTCCCCAACCTAGCAAGACAGGTCAACATTCAAATTCAGAAAATACAGAGAACATCACAAAGATACTCCTCTAGAAGAGCAACCCCAAGACACATAATCCTCAGATTCAAGGTTGAAATGAAGGAAAAAATGTCAAGTGCAACCAGAGAAAAAGTTTGGGTTACCCACAAAGTTAAGCCCATCAGACTAACAGCATATCTCTCTGTAGAAACCCTACAAGTCAGAAGAGAGTGGGAGCCAATATTCAACATTCTTAAAGAAAAGGATATTCAACCCAGAATTTCATATCCAGCCAAACTAATAAGCGAAGGAGAAATAAAATCCTTTACAGACAAGCAAATGCTGAGAGATTTTGTCACCACCAGGCCTGCCATACAAGAGCCCCTGAAGGAAGCACTAAATATGGAAAGGAAAAACCTGTACCAGCCACTGCAAAAACATACCAAATTGTAAAAATCATTGACACTGTGAAGAAACTGAATCAACAGGCAAAATAACCAGCTAGCATCATAATGACAGGATCAAATTCACACATAGCAATATTAACCTTAAATGTAAACAGGCTAAATGCCCCAATTAAGAGATACAGACTGGAAAATTGGATAAAGAGTCAAGATGCCCCAAGAAGATGTATTAATTTTTCTGTCTTGTGCATGAGGTAGAAGACAGGCACAAATGAGTAATACGGGGAATTTTGGACTTCTTGTGAAAATTTGGGAATTCCTGTGGCTTATTTTCACTTTCTAAACTTTTATAATGTTTATTTTCCAAAAACCCTTGATAAGTTTATTGGTGGTTATTTTAGCTATTCCTAAGGTGATTCAGAGGAGGTAGTGGTAAGAATCAACATATCCCATGATACCAGTTATTGGGAAATGCAGGTAAACTGAAATTGACACAGTTCTTTATGAAATAAACTGTGGGATTTATGTATTATTTTGGCCGTTGACACAGAGAAGAACTTAGAATGCCTATAGTGAGTGCTACGTTAAAGGTCCTGTCACAGCCTTAACCTCTCTGTGCTTTGGATTCCTGTTTGAGAAATGTCCTAGTATTTATTTATTTATTTTAAGTATTTATTTATTTAAAAATGTGAAAGTGAGTCTCTACAAGCACCTGATGTTACTTAGAAGAATAAAAATAATTTTACATGAGGCTTCCATAAAGTAACACGTGAAGACTGTAAATTCTAAATACAAACATAAAAGCATTTAGCTTTAAACATTTCATTGGCGTCACTTTTCTTTTTATGTGTCATAGCTTGCTTATTACTGTTGATGTGACATCTAGGCCCTGCTTTTAGGCCCCATATAAGGATAGTCACAATTGTCCTCCTCCTCATCTCCAAAATATATATGACAAAGCGTGGCTAGCAAATCCTCAGTGAGCTACAGGACCCCATTCTAGCCTTATTCCTTTACATGGCCAAAACTTTCTTAGAGGGTGATTACCTATAGTTTCATGTACTGCCTCTAATTTGAGTTTATGGGCACAGAAATGCATGATACACCAATATTCCCTTCTCCTAGCCAGTTTCCTTTTAGGGGAGTTGGCAGAATATCGCATGTTGCCAGAAGAGACCTCCTATGGTGCAGTCTCCTTGTTCACAGCATGGAAGCTGCCAGAATAGAAAACAGAGTGGGAAGATGGAACAGTGGAGCGAGGGTGGCCCAGGACACATGAGGGGCCTGCCATAGCCATCCAGCCTGGTTCTGAGATGTGGGTACAAGCAGTGGAGCAAGGGTGGCCCAGGACACGTGAGGGGCCTGCCATAGCCATCCAGGCTGGTCCTGAGACCAGAGTATGTGGTGCTTCAGACAAGAAACTGGGCATTTTAGTTACCTGTTAGCCCTTCAGTTTGTGCAGGTGATGTGTTCCTAGTCCCATTTTGATTAATAATTAACTCAGTTTACAAAACACTTTTCCTTGAGTTATTTTACTGGGCCTTCTTAACAACCTGGAATATATTTATCATCTTTTTACTGGATAGAGGAAGAGAATTGAGGTTCAAAGAAATTAATCCAAAGCCATAAAAGCCAGTAAGTGGGAAAAACAGAACTTGAATTTAGGTTTTCTGGTTCCTGATTCTGCCTTTTTTCTATGAAAACTACCCTCTCCCTTACCCTGATGATTTCAAGTAAACTAAAATGTTAAGTCACGTTCAATTTCTAAGAAGAGGTAACAAATATTTTTTGAACACATACTATGTGCTAGGCATTGCACTGTGTGGCTTTCTTTATATTCTCAAGTCCCTACACAAACTCTATGAGTTATGCACCACTGTGATCCCCATTTTACAGATGAGGTAAATTTCTCGACCCAAGTAACATGGCTTGTAAGTGGCAGAACTGGGATTTGGATGTCAGTGTTGGGCTCTGATGCTCTGCTCTTAATTATGGCATTACGTTGCCTCCCTAAGAGCTGGTTTAATCTCGATGACACTGAGAGTTGTCTTTGAAGCCAGTAAGTGAGGAATTGGAGGGAGAAGTCCCATAGGTGCCTGGAAAACACAGTAATGGATCCTTAAAGAACTCATGGCAGGCAGGGCTTTCTTGCTCACATGCAACCTGATATGCTGATGCAGGAAAGTATGTGGTGTGTTGTCCTGGGGTGAAGCCCAGGGTCTTGGACAGACTTCCAGCTTTTACCGTTTGTCCTTTTAAAGGCAATTAGAAGACAGAAAGGCTGCTTAGGAAACTATAAGCTCATGAGCTGATTTTAAAACATCCAAGGGCAAGCTACCACGTCTGAAAGTAATTCAACACCTTTGGTTAGCGAATTCTTCTTATAGTGGTAATGCTAGGGACAATGACACTTTTATTATTTATTTATTTTAGCATGTAAAAATTTAAGATACCATCTTGGATTATATGTTGAGTATGTGCGATTTTGAAAAAGCGAAGTTGCATCTTTTGCCCCAGATCTAGTCTCATTATTATAGCAACAAGGAACTCCAGCAGTAAGATATTTGCTTGCGGTCTCTTAGTAATGACACTTGCTTTGGGAAAGTTTCTAGGGAGCCTCAATTACGGTGCACCTGGGGAAGAAAACATGATTTACTGTTTTGTTCACTAACTTGAAAATCTTGAGAAAGTGTGAACTCCCCATGAGTTGGCTCAGTCTGGCCTCTGCCTTTGTGGATTCCTGACATTGGTATGTTGTAATGCACCTGCTTGATCAAAATTGGTGTTGCAGTTATGTTTTGGAGGGTAAAAAGAAGGTAGGAGAAGCATGTTGCTTGAGCAAATTGTGAAATACAAATTCCTGTATGGAAGGTGAGTACATGATGATTGTGCAAGTCGGGATGCTTTTGGAAGTGAAAGAGGGCACTATGCCTCATTATACCAGGACAATAGCCTAGATCACAGCTGTCCCAGAGAAATGGGACATACGCTCACCCTCCTTTCCTGAGTCTTAGTTTGCAAGGAAGATGTTTGTATAAACCCAATGCCAGGTGTTGTCAATGATGCACACCCACCACCCTCCTTTCTTCTAGAGTGAGCCATACAGATATCTAGGCATTATCTAGATATAGAAATGTCATGTACTGTTTTATTACTCTGACATTCTCTCAATGCCATCCTGGCTTGGGCAGTTTACTTCTTTGCCACATAATGCAGAGAAATATCAAGCACTCTGCCCCTCTTAACTAAGAAGCGAGATGCAATGGACAGCAGGCTGCACTGGTTCTGCCAAATCAGAAATCATCGGTTTGAGCCTTGGTGCTGCTTCTTTCCATCCGTGCAAACTTAGAGAATTTCCTTTGTTTCCCTTTGAATCTCAGTTCGTTCTGCGGAATGGGATTGA
Organism: Sapajus apella; assembly: GCF_009761245.1. NCBI lineage: Eukaryota > Metazoa > Chordata > Mammalia > Primates > Cebidae > Sapajus > Sapajus apella. The sequence continues at coordinate 24,666,344 of NW_022436943.1, read as the reverse complement.
TAATTAATACCTATCCGATCTATCTTTGTGGTTCATTGTGAGGATCAGGGAGCAAAGGGCATGATAAACAGTACAGCACTATCCAGATGTTGGCTCTTAATGAAGTACTCTTTTACTGTTAACTAGCAGAGGAGCACGGGGCAAGTTATGTCACCTTTCTAAACCTCCCTTCTCCTTATCCATAGAAAGAAAGGAATGTATCTGCTTCTCCAAGGGACTGATTAAATACATAGAGCACCTTCTCTACACAAATGTGAATCAGCTTCTTTTTAAATTGGGCTTTCCCTTGAATTTTGTAACTGTTTTGTTATTTGGAATTTTGTTTGTTTTTCTCAACGTGGCTGTCAGGGGTTGATCTTTTGGTGTCTTAAATGTCCTCATTTCAGACAGAAGAACACTGGTAAGCTCTGCAGACCACTTGAGCGGCTCCCAGGCAGGAGTGACGATGCTGACTGGTGCCGAAGCTGGGCTGGGAGGATTCAGGGGACAGGCTGAGGAGTGACAGACTGCAAGGCTGCCAAGAAACAGCACAGGGAGCTCCTTCCCTCACGCCGCTAAAAATACTGCTGGGAAAGTAATTTCGCTGGTCCTATTTTAGAAATCAGAGACAGATCCACCATATTCATGTTTGGATCCTGGTCAGCCTTCTGGTTTGAGTTTTAAATTTCAAGAGATTTTTTTTTTGGTAGGGGTAGGGCAGTTAAAACTGTCTGCAAGGTTTGAGAAGCAAAATTTGAAAATACTGTTAAGGAAGATATGTGTTGGGCATTATGTAATTATTAGCAATTATTATTATTATTATTTTGAGACAGAATCTCGCTTTGTTGCCCAGGCTGGAGGGCAATGGTGCCATCACACAACTCACTGCAGCCTTGACCTCCGAGGCTCAAACGATCCTCCCACTTCAGCCTCCCCAGTAGCAGGCACTACAGGTGCATGCCACAGTGCCCAGCTAACTTCTTTATGTTTTGTAGTGATGGGGTCTCACTTTGTTTCCCAGGCTGGACTCAAACTCCTGGGCTCAAGCAGTCTTCCTTCCTTGGCTTCCCATAGTGCTGGGATTACAGGTGTGAGCCACGAGGCCTGGCCGCAATTTTTGAAAAGGCTTTAATAGAGACAATCAAAATGTCATAGTGATAAAATCCTTCCAGCTGTTTATTTGCCCGTGTCATTGATTATATTTATATATATATGTTTTTACTTATGGTAGATTTATAAAAGGATATTTTCCTTTTCTTTCCCTTTCCTTAACTTTCTTTTCCCGCTTTCTCTTCTGAAAACTTCCTTCTGTCCATGTTCTTCACTCCCTCTTTCCTTTCTCTCTCAGTGACTGTTTGATACTGAGGCAGAGGCCCTCTCTGTGTGTGGAAGTTTGTCTGTCTCTGCTGGTGCCTGTCTGCTCCGGCCTTTTACTGTGTACTTTGTTCACTCTCTTTCACAAACATTTACAGAGTAGCTATTAGTATAAAACACTGTATCTGGCCCTTGGAAAGGAGTGGGGAAAATACAAAGATGAATAGCACATGGTTTCTGCTCTTAAAGGATCCTACAAAGTAGTGAGAGAGACATAAGTTCAAGTTCAAAACAACAAGGGAATGAGTGTATGGGCAGGGGGTGGGAGGAGGAGTGGTATTTGTGTATTGAAGCAGGCCAGTTGCCTAAAATCAATTTTCCAAAACCATTTCATCAAATGACCAATATACCGAAAGACCAAACTGACTGAAAACCAATTTGCAATTGGCTAAGAGCTTCCAGGTGTTGCTATAGAAAGAATTCTCCTGAAGTTTCAACAGGTGCGACCTCAGTTTTAAAAGAGGGACCACTTTTAAGTTCTGGCTGAGGGATATATCTATGGTTGAGAGTCCTGTTGGATCTGGCCATGGGAGAGCGTTTTATATGCATAGTTGCAATAAGCAGAAGCATGGTTTGTTTAAATAATAGAGATTATTGTTTTTTATTTATAAAAAAATTTTTTTGAGTTGGTTTTGCTCTTGTCACCCAGGCTGGAGTACAATAGCATGATCTTGGCTCACTGCAACCTCCGCCTTCCGAGTTCAAGTGGTTCTTCTGCCTCAGCCTCCTGAGTAGCTGAGATTATAGGCGCCCACCATCACACCAGGCTAATCTTATTTCTGATGTGTCAGTTATGGTTCCAGCAGGAAATAGATGGCACATGAGAACTTTGAAATGTGAAGATTGTCTAGAGAAAGGGCTTTTCTCAAGGCACCGGTAGGATTAGGAAAACCAGCAAGGGATAGAGCAGTCTCTGGAGGTAGCAAAAGCAGGAAGCTGTTGCCTCTGGAACCTGGGGAAGGTGGCTCTGCTGAGAGGGCCACTGTACTGGAGGAGGGGGTCCCTTCTCATCTCTTACAAGTGCTTCTCATTGGGCAAGCCCAGCTGTAAACTAAGGAAAATGATTTCCTGTCACAAAAAAGTGGATCTTGAGGTCATTCGCTGTATCAGGTTATGATTAAATAACATGGCACCAAATTACCATTTTGTTCCCTCAAGAAAGAATATGGTTGACATTTTAGACTTAAAAATCAGCATACCTCCAAATTTGTCAATTAAGGGTTGAAATGTGTAATAGGGTTCCCAAGAAAATTCTTTTTAGCAAGAGGAATTCTCTGTAATTCACTGTGTAGGTGTATACAACAAACAATTTTGGAGTAGATCTTTGTTCAGAAAAGTCGTTTGCATGACACTCCCTCATGTGCATAATGTAAGGTATTTTTAAAAGGCATAATAGAATCTTCTGTTTGGCTTAATAAAGCAACTCTGCTCTCAGAGTATGGGGGATTAGGTACCCTGGACTTGTCACAAAGTCCAAAGGGTTTTGGGAGAAGGCTGGGGCCCAGCACATGCCAAGGTTAGAAGCCTACTGGCTTGATTCTGGCTCTGGAGAAGGGTAACTTAGTGTGAGACTGAAGCAAGAGAGCTGGCCTCCAGGGTTATATAAGGAACCGGCAGAGCAGTAAAACACCATGGTTGCTAGACTGTGCGGGACCAGTGTTCAACAGTGACACCATGTGGTAGGGATGAAGCTTGGTGCTAGTGGCAACTACATTTCTCACTTTCCATCTGGACTCATTTCCTTTGGATTAAGTAAGTTTCTGGGGTTCTTGGATACTCAAAGAAGAAAGTGTTCTCAAGAGGGTGATCATAGAGTACCTGATGATAAAGACAGATGCAGCTTTGAGGAATTAATCAGAGTAATAAATGAGATGTGATTTGACGTGTGCCTTAAATTGGTAAAGTAGATCGTATTTGCTGTAAGACAGTGTTTCCATAAACAGAGATTTGTTCATTGCTGACTAGATGTTCCAAGTGCCTTTTTAAAGGCAGAGGCAGAAGCAGTGGTTGCAGTGGGAGGAAGAAGGAATAAAAATAATTTGTGTTAGAATTGCACTGCGTGCACATCCTCCATATTCACAGCTTGCATCCCACCACCACCCCAGCTTCAAATTAGAGGTACAGAGAAGAGATGAGAGCAGAGGCAAATGCCCTCCTGGGGTAACTTGGGGCTATAAAAGTTTACCAAGCCAATTTTGGACTTCTAAAGAAAAAGTTGCCAACCTTAAATGTGATGAGATTCAGAAAATATAATTAAGTACAAAGTTAATTCAAATGCAAAGCGTGAAGATAGCCACCCAGGACACACCAACTCTAGACAAATGAGGTCAGTGTTCTAAAGTGGAGGAGTTAAGGTTTTGCTTATATCAGCAGAGACAGAGAAGTTCCAGCAGGATTATGACATTTTCCATACAACAATGTACACTGCTTGGATTATGGGTGCACCAAAATCTCCAAAATCACCATTGAAGAACTTATTCATGTAACCAAACACAACCTGTTCTCCAAAAACCTACTGAAATACAAAAAAAAAAAAAAAAAGATACAAGATCACTGTGTATACCATAGCGATTTGATTGGTTACCAATTGCTACATTCCAAGGAAGATTATTCCTCTGTGAGGTGGGGCAGTGATCTGAGGGAGTCTTATCTGTGGTGCTGCGTGGTCTTCCTAAGTATTTACTGGGAAAAAAAAGTAGAATTTATAACTGCATGCCATGTGACTCAGGCTGCATAGCCACACTCCTCTCAAGGCTCAGAACATTTTATGTTCCAACAGGTTTAGGTTTGAATAATTTTAATTCACAAAGTGAAATGGAATTCCATGACATGTTACTAGAATTCCTTGTAATCTCAGTCTGGAACATCAACTTTAAACCTGGAAGGGAGATTTAAAGAAGGGTGTTAGTTTTGATCTGTGTTTAAGAAAAAAGTATCACAAATGTAACTTGTTTATTGATCAGTGTGAACTTGGTGGGTAACAGTTTTCCTTTTTTCCAGTTGCTGCCCCTGCCTGTGCTATGTTGGATCTCTGCTTCTCCCTGATAGCAGAATCGTAAAAGCATCTTGGGCAGATTTGATAACTTCCTAGTCATTTCTAGTTACTTAAAGTCCGGACAGCCTAATTCAGCTTAAAGCTCTGATTTATAGTCAGTCTGAAACTTTGCTCACAGCAGCCAGGTTTGGGTTTAGGGAGGAGGTCTGGGGATGCTGTTGGGGCTTACTTCCCCACATATTTTAAGCTGGAGGAATTTGAGAAAAGTTAAGAAGCAGCAAAGTCTCTCTGATCTTCTCCTGCCCTTCTGTCCTGAAGCAGGTCATAAAACCTAGGAAAAATCTTTTGATCTTCCCCTGAAGCAGGTCATAAGATCCTCAGGTGAGAGTTGCCCTCCCTATACCCAGAGGAAAGGAACATCTTTATCTTTAAAGACTCAGGGACACACAGAGATGAATCTGAACTTATGCCTTAGTAAGTTTTCCTCAGTTTATTACCGTTAGATCATACCCTTTTCTCCCCATCCTATTTCTTTACAAATATCCACTTTTCATCAAACCTATTATACAAAGCATTCAGGTTTTTTTCAGATCTTCATTGTTTTATGAAGCCTCCCATGTCACATAAAACATAAATAAATGTGTATGCTTTTCTCTTGTTAGTCTGTCTTTTGTTATGAAGGCCTCCACCATGAACCTAGGATGGGGTGAGGAAAAAATATTTTTCCTCCCCTCTACTACCTTTTAATTCTTCTTCTGAATACTGTAATTTGGGGTTGGGTGGTCGGGGGGACATTGTTCTGGTTTTAGGACCTCTTTCTTTCCTGCTGCCTTCTAAGCTCCAGCTATATCCATCAATTGGAGAGGAGGAAAAGAGTGATGGCTCAATTTGCCTTTCACCAGCAGAAGCTCTTCTTAGGAAGGAGGCTGCCCCAGTCTTACTCTGGCTCACTGAGTAAGTAAGCCAGTGCACTAAGAATGGCAGGGATTTGAGGCAAAGAAAGTTTAATAATTGTAGGGCTGGCCAACTGGGAGGATGAGAGCTAATTCTCAAATCTGTCTCCCAGAAAGCTTAGGTTATTGTTTTTATGGATAACGTGGTGGGTGGGGGCTAGGAAATGGGTGCCTCTGATTGGAGATGAAGTCATAAGGCTGTGGAAAATGGTCATTATGTGCTGAGTCAGACTCTGGGTGGGGCCATAGGACCTGGCTGAGTTGTGAGCCACAGGTCTGAGTAGAGTCAGTCAGTTGCCAAAATGTACAAGTCTGAAAAACATCTCAAAAGACCAATCTTAGGTTCTACAATAGTGATGTCATTTGTAGGAGCTCTGGGGAAGTCATAAATCTTGTGACTTTTGGCCATGTGGCTCCTGAGCAATTAGTGATGGTAGAAAAGCAAGCTAGGGAACAATGGCTGGTTTTCATTGAAGTATACCTACATCTTAGCAGAATTCAGGACCCTCCCACGATGCTAATCTTATGGGCTTTCTTTAGCCTTACACAGGTCATTTCAGTCTCTGAACAAGGAGGGGATCAGTTTTAGGAAGGGGCTATTATCAACCTTGCTTCACAGTTAAACTATAAATGAAATTCCTCTCGTGGTTAACTTGGCCTTGGCTCAGAGGTGAGCAAGTATAGCCAGCCTGTGAGGCTAGATACAGGATGGAGTCAGCCATGCTAGACTTCTCTTGCTATCATAATCTTTGGAAAAGCAGTTTCAATGGCTACTTTCATTACTGTGGTCTCTGTAAAATTCAGTTTCATCTCAGCCCCTTCTAATGGCCAGGGCCCAGCTATTCCTCTCTTTGGTTTGTGACAGTGGTCCATGTCGCTAAGCATCTTTCTGGGTGGGTCGTCTCCATTTGTGTCCTTCTGTGCACCTCCTTGGTTTCTGTTCCTTTTCTACCCTGTGCTCCTTCCTGTGGAGCCACAGGAACTGCTGAAGTTCCCTCCGACACCTTTGACGGCTACAAGGATCTGGGAGGAGACAGAGGGCCACCCTCGTATTCTTGCCAGTCTTATGAACTTCACTATTATTCCATCTCATCCTGTTGTTGCAGGTAACGTCTCCAACCCTCCTAGCTTCAGAAATCCCCAGATAAAAAGCAGGCTTTGTGCTCTATGTTGGGTGTGCCTGCAAATGCTAGGGATCTTATAAGAAGTGGTCCCCAAAATTTATCACACTTTGCTTTGCTCTGATGGAAGCAAGAGGTGGTGCTACTGAGTTTTCAGCACAGCTCATGTCCAACCAGAGAATGAAAAATCACTTTATCCTTCTGGAAGGCACCCCATCTTTACAGATAATTTCCCTGGGTTGTCTTCCCTCTCCTTGGGATGGAGAGGGTTGGAGACAGGGAGGAGGAGTTTTCCTCACGATTCAGAAATGTCAGGGCATGTTTGAAGGTGTCTGTTAGATTGAGGAAATGAAAAAACTCATCAGAAATAAACTATCTAAAGAAGGAGAGATTCAAGGAGGCCCCAGGCTATTGATCAAATAGTGTCCCTGGCATGAAGATTTTGAGTGTAGCAGGGTTTCTCTCTTGTCCCCTCCCCCAGCCCCCAAAGGATTTGTGTCTCATTCTGTGGGTTGGGGGTGGGGAGAGCTTTTGAATAAAAAAAGAAAGAAGAGCTGTTTTTATACAAACTCTCTTTGAAACATTGGGAGTACAAAGCAGCATTGTTTTGAGAGGCATACAACAGAAAAACACAAAATGGGGAGGGGGAGTCCTTTGCACCTGGGCACAGAGTGTAGTGATTTGAATGTCAGGAGCTTTGGCACTTTTGTGGCTCCTGCATATCAGTGGTGCCTCCAGTTCCAGTGGTGGCTGCCAACACAGCTGATTTATTCTGTAGCGGCAAGAGGAAAAGGGAGGGGAGAGGAGGAGAGGGGAAAGGAGGAGAAGGCCTTGCCAGTGGCAAGGAGGGGGACTGAAAGCTTTGGAAGCAGTGGGAAATGGTGCCCTTGGCATGGATACCAGCACACTTTCTCTCAGGTTGGAGCCAAAGTAGCATCCAGTGTCAGCCATATTGATGTTCTGGCACAATATAATGGTTTAGGTTTACCCCGCCAGCATGGGTGCCAGGCCAGTGGGGCACCCACTGAGGGACCATCTCATGGCTGAATGGAGGCTCAGGCTCACACCTCACAGGCAGATGGCAAGAGTGCTGCCAGGGCAGAGATGCGGGAAATGACTGTGTGTTGTTCTTGACAACTCAAAGACTCAGAAATAATTGTAGGTAGCAGGAGCTATTCAGGAATCAGAATGTAGTTGGGTTAAGGGGTCTCATTTACAGGTAATGGTGTTCCCCTCAGCACATGGTGAGAATGGGTATTTATCTTATCTATGTATTCATATATCTATGTTAGAGGCATTTGAACCAGGCAACTCCATCTTGAATAGGAGCTGGGCAAAATGAGGCTGAGACCTCCTGGGCTGTATACACAGATGGTTAAGGTATTCTAAGTCGCAGGATGAGATAGGTGGTTAGCACAAGATACAGGCCATAATGACTTTGCTTATAAAACAGGTTGCAGGCTGGGCGCGATGGCTCATGCCTGTAATCCCAGCACCTTGGGAGGCCGAGGTGGGCGGATCACTAGGTCAAGAGATTGAGACCATCCGGGCTAACATGGTGAAACTCCGTCTCTACTAAAAAATACAAAAATTAGCTGGGCGTGGTGGCATGTGCCTGTAGTCCCAGCTACTCAGGAGGCTAAGCCAGGAGAATTGCTTGAACCCAGGAGGTGGAGATTGCAGTGAGCCGAGATTGCACCACTGCACTCCAGCCTAGCGCCTGGCGACAGAACAAGACTCTGTCTCAAACAAACAAGCAAACAAAAAACAGGTTGCAGTAAGGAAGCTGGCCAAAACCCACCAAAACCAAGAATGATGATGACAGTGACCTCCGGTTGTCCTCACTGCTACATTTTCACCAGGGCTATGACAGTTTACAAGGCCATGGCAATGTCAGGAAGCTAAACTATATGGTCTAAAAAGGAGAGGCATGAATAGTCTACCCCTTATTTAGCATAAAATCAAGAAATAACCACTAAAAAGCGCAGTCAGGAGCTCTGGGGCTTGCTCTGTCTGTGGAGTAGCCATTCTTTCATTCCTTTACTTTTTGAGACAGAGTGATGCTCCGTTGCCCAGGCTGGAGTGCAGTGGTGTAATCTTGGCTCACTGCAACCTCTGCCTCCTGGGTTAAAGCAATTCTACTACCTCAGCTTCCTGAGTAGCTAGTACTACAGGCATGTGCCACCATGCCTGGCTAATTTTCATATTTTTAGTAGAGATAGGGTTTCATCATGTTGGCCAGGCTGGTCTTGAACTCCTGGCCTCAAGTGTTCTGCCCACCTTGCTCTCCCAAAGTACTGGGATTACAGGCGTGAGCCACTGCACTCAGCCTCATTCCTTTACTTTCTTAATAAACTTGCTTTTACTTTACTCTATGGACTCGTCTTGAATTCTTTCTTGCATGAGATCCAAGAACCCTCTCTTGGGGTCTGGATCAGGACCCCTTTCCAGTAACATCTATGCTTAAAATTTACAGAAGAGGAGAGAAGATGAGATGGATGGAGAGAATTTCTGAAAGGAGACGCCCTAGAGATTTATACACATAAATTGTCAATTAGGCAGTGGAGTCATGTGGTGACAATTCTTGGTAGAAATTCAACTTCAACATCTAAACATTTTCTGTGGTTATGACAACTACTCCTGGATGAAATCATTGACAATTTTTCTGTGGCACATACTTTCTTAAGGCATCACATCAACAATCAAACCCATTTTTCACCTGGCTTTGTGCATTTGACTTGGTAAACTTTAACAACAAAAGCAATGCAACAAAACCAGAACTCCTAGCTTTGTAATGATATCCTCTTAATCGCTATGGGGATACCTGTAAGAACTTCATGTTCTCGGCTTGGAGTTTATTTTGGCCCACAATGATCCAATCAACAGTAAATACAGGATTGATTTGCATTAAGAAAACACTGGAGAATTTTGTAAATGCCATTACCTAGTATCTGAGGAATTTGGAGAAATGATACGGAATCAGTAAAGAGTAAGAAGGAGGAATCTGCTTGGGGAGAGCAGTGACAAAAATGCTTATTTATTTATTAGGAGATGGGGTCGCACTCTGTTGCCCAGGCTGGAATGTGGTGGTGTCATTAAGCTCATAGTAGCCTGAAATTTCTGGACTCAAGTCATCTTCCCACCTCAGCCTCCCAAGTTGCTAGGACTGCCATGCTTGGCAAATTAAAAAAACTTTTTTAGAGATGATGTCTCACTCTATTGCCTGGGGTAGTCTCAAACTCCTGGCCTCGAATGATCCTCCTGCCTCAGCCTCCTGAAGTGTTGGGATTACAGGTGTGAGCCACCATGCTCGGCTGAAAATACAAATTATAGTATTTTAGGGCTGGGCATGGTGGCTTATGCCTGTAATCCCAGCACTTTGGGAGGTTGAGGTGGCTGGATCATCTGAGGTCAGGAGTTCAAGACTAGCTGAGCCAACATGGCAAAACCCCATCTCTACTAAAAAAAAATACAAAAATTAGCTGGCATGGTGGAGCATGCTTGTAATCCCAGCTACTCAGGAAGCTGAAGCAAGATCATTGCTTGAACCTGGGAGGTGGAGGTTGGAGTGGGCTGAGATTGCGCCACTGTGTTCCAACCTGGGTGACAGAGGGAGACATCATTTCAAAAAAGCAAAAACAAAAAAATAAAGTAGCTTACACTTAGACATATGACAAAAACTTTCTTCATGTTTACAGTTTCTTCAGCTATACTGAGAAAAACACAGTAGATTTTTAAAAATAAAGTTTAAACAGAAGTAAATGAAATATGAAGCACTGGTTTTGAATGATTCTGGAAAAAAAACAAAAACAAACAAACAAAAAGCTTTGGGTTTGTCCATTGGTATGTGCTAAGGAGATGGTAGAAGGAAAAAAAAACCCAGATTTAAAGATGTAAATCTGAAGTGTCTAATTGGCATTACAAAAAAGTAATGGTAAAATAGCGAATTAGAAGTTTAGTTTGGAGATCAAATTTGGATTAAGAAAGATATTTTATTTAAAAAGTACTTTTTTCTATACCCCTCCCTGGCTAATGAGTTTCTTAGAGCTGAGCAAGGAGTTTGGCTTTTTAGGTGGGAAAAGACCGAAGAAAGCAGGAACAGGGAACAAAAAGTGGATCAGTTACTTAGGTTCCTCCCCCGTAAGGGTTACAGCAGAGGGGACTTCCTTATCCTGCCAGTGACTCCATTTTGGTTTGGTCTGTTGGCCTACTGCTGGAGCTCAGTCCAAATCAAGGGACTTCTATAAATTTTGTTTAACTCTCCTCTGCTTCTAAATCTAAAGTAGCTCCTTTGGTCCACTGAAGGAGAGCCAAACTCCTTGATGAAGAATAAGGTCCCCTAAGGTCCCTTTAAGAATTTAAAGTCCCCTAAGTTCTCTTTTGATTCCGCTATTCCCCTTCACACATGCTAGCTCTGGCCCCAGCCCAACTATTATCAATGCTATGTTAGCTTGAAGTGTTACCTGATTGTTGCAAGGTAGAAGAAAATTCTACTTCTAAATTCTTTTTTTTTCTTTCTCTTTTTTTTTTTTTTTGAGACAAGTTTCACTCTTGTCACCCAGTCTGGAGTGCAATGGTATGATCTTGGCTCACTGCAATCTCTGCTTTCTGTGTTCAAGTGATTATCCTGCCTCAGCCTCCCAAGTAGCTGGGATTACAGGTGCCTACCACCACACCCAGCTAATTTTTGTATTTTTAGTAGAGGTGGGCTTTCACCATGTAGGCTAGGCTGGTCTCGAACTCCTAACCTCAGGTGATCCACCTGCCTCGGCCTCCCGAAGTGCTGGAATTACAGGCGTGAGCCACCTTGCTGGCTCACTTCTAAATTCTTGCAGCACTTCCCTCAGGCCTCTCTGCTATGGGACTTACCACATTTTACATTGTTTTCAAATGTATAAAGAATGAGTTTTATCTCTCTCTCTTTTTTTTTTTTTTTGGAGACGGAATCTCGCTCAGTTGCCCAGGCTGCTCCAGTGGCACGATCTTAGCTCACTGCAACCTCTGCTTCCTGGGTTCAAGCAATTCTCTGCCTCAGCCTCCTGAGCATCTGGGATTATAGGTGCCCACCAGCACGCCTGGCTAGTTTTTGTATTTTTAGTAGAGACAGGGTTTCACCATCTTGGCCAGGCTGGCCTTGAATTCCTGACCTCATTATCTATCTGCCTCAGCCTCCCAAAAGGCTGGGATTACAGGTGTGAGCCACCGTGCCCAGCCAGGGTTTTATCTCTTCTAATAGACAGTATGCTGAGTATGTCTGTACCTGTGGCTGTCATCTTTGTATCCACCTCATTCATGTCTTGCCCAGTGTTGCTTCTGAATATATATTTTATTTGTCAATTAATTCTGCTGGGTTTAATTGGGAATATTTGATGAAGTTGAGTTCATTGGCTCAACCCTTTGATGGAATTAAATCTAGGCTTGTTCTTCAAACTAATTTATTGTTCAGATCTTTCACAAATCAGGTCAAATGTGGGACCAGGCTTGATAGCTCTTAGGACATCCTTGAAAGGACAGGGCTCCCTCAGGTTTTACTTGTTTGAGATCAAATTCAGAAAGGAGCCTCAATGACTTGAGTCAGTCTGGGCTCTCAGGTGAGCACCACTTTTGATTCAGCACATCCTTTCTGATGGTAATGCCTTTTGCATATACGACTACTATGTTTGGAGCATTTCTTTTATGTGACTTTGCCACCCTGTTAGTCCAGGAATGGGACCAAAGAGACAGGACAAGTGGGTACAGTGGCACATGTAGTATTGAAGCACCGTCATTCATCTGGGGTAATACCCAAGGTTCATTGTCTCATGTCAAGGAAATCAAGGACACGGACATATGTGGAGTGAGGTTAAGACAGAGGTTTAATGGGTGGAAGAAAGAGTAAAGAGAACAGCTTTCTCTCCTGCAGAGAGAGAGGTACACCCCAATGGGTCTTCTGGGTCTGTGGTGAAATGCACGGAGGGGAGTGTTGAGGGATTATAGAGGAGCTTGAGGAGGCGGTGTCTGATTTACATAGGGCCCAAAGATTGGTTGGACCAGGTGTGATATTTACATAATGTGGGGAGAAGCTGGCCACTTCACCCTAATGTTTTATTATGCAAATGGATTTTCTGCTTGGTCAGCTCCATGTTGTCTGCTCCTTACTGTACACATGGTTGACAAAGAAAAGGGAATATGGAGCCTCCATTTTGAACATGCCTAGCCATCAGGTAGCCTTTTCCTATTGGTGCAGCTGCCAATGTATGTTCCCCCGTGCAAGCTTTGGCAAGCTTGCTTAGCTATGTTTGCAGCTCAATTTTACAGGTTGCTCTTTGTTAGAAAAGAAATGATTTTATAGTGTGGCAGTTCCTCAAGGACCAGAAATAGAAATTCCATTTGACCCAGCAATCCCATTACTGGGTATATATCCAAAGGATTATAAATCATTCTACTATAAAGACACATGCACACGTATGTTCACTGCGACACTGTTTACAATAGCAAAGACTTGGAACCAACCCAAATGCCCATTAATGATAGACTGGACAAGGAAAATGTGGCACATATACATCATGGAATACTATGCAGCCATAAAAAACGATGAGTTCATGTCCTTTGTAGGGACATGGATGAATCTGGAAACCATCATTCTCAGCAAACTGACGCAAGAACAGAAAATCAAACACTGCGTGTTCTCACTCATAGGCAAGTGTTGAACAATGAGAACACATGGACACAGGGAGGGGAGCATCACACACTGGGGTCTGTTGTGGGGGAATAGGGGAGGGACATTCAGGGGTAGGGAGGTTGGGGAGAAATGCCAGATATAGGTGATGGGGGGATGGAGGCAACAAACCACATTGACATGTATGTACCTATGCAACAATCCTGCATGTTTTGCACATGTACACCAGAACCTAAAGTGCAATGAAATATATTTAAAAAAAAAAAGAAAAATGATTTTTGGGGCTTTTTATTAAAAGGAAAACCTTACTGAGGACTTCCTTACCCTCACTATGTGCCTAAATCATTTCTTTTTAACTTTTATTTCAGTGTTATGGAAGATCAGCTCTCTTAGATGAAAGTAGAAGAGATGGGAGACCAAGTCCCAAACAGTGACACCCAGGTCGCTCTTTTCAAGTGGGAAGGTAGGGTCACCCTCTACTGTGACTGATGTGCAGGAAGCCTCTGGATGGGTGCTGAGCTCAAAGCTTCTCTTGCGATTCTTTCAGATTGGTCACCATCTTCACCATTTTCAGGTTATGCTGGTTCAGTCAATGATCAGATATTTATTGAGCAAGTACTTGAGGCAAGGCATCAGACTAGATACTGTAGAGAAACAAAGTAAGTTTCAGTCACAGTCTCTGCCCTTTAGATGTTTGTAATCTCTTTGGGAGAGATGTTTCAGATTGAAATAGGCATGGGAAATGTCAATTATATAAAACAACATTGAGCATATAACATAATCATGAAGAAAAGCCTAGCTACAAAATATTGGTAATTCAGAGGATTAAATTAACACAAAGAGACACCATGCACATTGATTTAAGCCACTCCTCTTCAAAATATGCCACAATTCTCAGACATTTCTAAGCTTCTCTGAAGAACTCAATGAATGACACATCATACTGCAGGTCAAAATTTCTTTGATGCTAACACATACTCTGATAGCTCTAATCATCTAGCTTATTTAGGGGCTCTTTTCTAGCAATAAATGAAACTATTTATAATAAAATATAAAGGATAAGAAACAGTGGATCACTGGAAAAATTCTAAATTGTCTTCTCTGGATAAAAGTTTAAGACATAAAATACTGAAAATATTTTAGTGCCAAGATGAGCAGACACCCATTTCTCCATATTGCAGATTAAACCTGGAGCATTTACTTGCTTCAGGCCAGAAAAAGATCCATGAATGAATATTAATAGATGCCTGCACCAGAAGATACTACTTACCTGGCAAGAATGTCCAAGGCACCCAATTGAACACTGAAATTGGAAAGGTTCTTTGAATTTAAAATGACTGGTACTTAACAAAGGAATCATAAAACCTAAAAAAAAAAAAAGCTATCATTTATGTATCTTAATCAACAAACCAGGAAGCAGCCACAGCAGCCTGAGATCTGAACTTGGAGGCCCAAGGTGTCAATGTAAGTGACAGCAAGTCACACTAGCAGTGTCACAGTGTAGGACACCTTCTCATATCCCAAATCACTCTCTGCAATAATTATACTAATATTATCTACTTCATGGGAGCATTGAGAACTGAGAAGAGGTGGGACAGAGGAAGTGTTCTAATTATTAATAAGTCCAATTCCTATATATTTAAAAGGGACTGTAAATGTTTAACTATGAGGGGAATTTGCAGATGTTTGTCTTTCAGTTGTTGAATCCCAGTTATGGGTGGTCTTTCACTCTGTTGTACATATTTGGTCTGTTTCCCTCAGTGCACTGTGGAACAGAGCCTTCACTGAGTGCTGCTGTCTTTCTCCTGGAGATGGCTGTCCTGGCATTTGTCCTTCCAGTTCACCTCCACCCCCTCCACTCCACCCCCAACACACACAGACAGACAGACAGACAGACACACACACACACACACACACACACACACA